>NC_074679.1:21435154-21515154 GCF_029448725.1 Salvelinus fontinalis | reverse complement strand
CGGGGGACTGCCTTAATCGACATCCACGTCTTCGGCGCCCGGGGAACATTAGGTTAACTGCCTTGCTCAGGGCAGAACGACAGATTTTTACCTTGTCAGCTTGGGGATTCGATCCAGCAACTTTTCGGATACTGGCCCAATGCTCCTACCCTCCCGGCTACCTGTCGCCCTCTCTCTCTCTTTCGGGCCGGGGTGTCTGACACAGAAGGAGAAAGTAGCCAAACCGACTCGAGCAAGTTAGAAACTCATCTGGTAGTGTCTGTCTTGACTGCATCAAATTGATGTGAAGAAGCTAGCTAGCTAAAATAGCCAGCTAAGTTGGTTAGCTAGCTAGCTATTTGAGGCTATTTTGCGGCGCTCTATGCATCCTTGTCTACAACAACTCCATTCATATTAAACAGCCTACATTTTGGTTGATCATTGTAGCCTACTCCTTCTCATTTAACTAACTTAATTCCATTTAGCGGAAATCTCCCACTTCACTTGCTATACGTGGAACCTCTGACGGTAGTGCTGCTTTGATTGACCAACAATGACAAGCTACACAGGTGAAAAGTGTGTAGGCTACCGGTATGTCTTCTTTTTTAATGGGGCACACTCATAACTGTCATATAACTTTGAATAACCGTGCCCATCCCTACTTTATTAACATAGAGGCCTCTCTCTCACTGGCCCCGGGAGAGGTCATGGCTTATGACAGGAACACACAGCCGACAAATACCAGACCCCCTCACTCTGACAGTGTTGCCAGCCAATTCCCCCCTCACTAGTGTCTCTCTGCTGTGGTGTCGAATGGTTCAAGTCCAACTATTCTCTTTGTGCTCACACAGTCCTTTCAGGGTAGACAGGATACCCCCTGTATCGGTCATGTAGCCATTTGGTAGATGATCAGGAGATGAGATGCTCTGAACCTTCTCTTTTTCTGTTGAATGCTCTTGGAGAGCATGTTCTTACGTCAGTGCTGTGTATTTGTTTTCATCTCATAAATGAGTAGAACCTTGTATCACACATGTCTTAGCTTGACTCTCATCGAGTTCCTCCCCCTCAGCAGGACGTTCGACAGACTGACTTACTCAGATTACAGCTCACCAGCCAAAAACCATCAGAGCAAACTGGTCTCTGTAGACTGACGAAGGACATGTTGATTAATCAAACTGGGACTCAAGTCAAAACCATGATGACTTCTGCAGAGACCCATCTTGAAACCCAACACCTCTGATTTTCTTTGGAACCCCAGCGGCCTTCTCACAGGAGAAAAGCCCACCTATTGTCTCCCAGAGCCATGGAATAGATATTCAAGGCGCAGCAGCCAAGTAGTGTGTGGAAACTGCAATGATTGGTGTTTTACTGTGGACTTGTCCCCTGGAGGTGCGTACCTATCTCCCCAGGAGCAGGAAACCGATGTGGGCCCCCACCTGGCAACAGCCTCCTGTCTGTGGTCGAAAGTTGTGCGAATGCCCTTCTTGGGCCATGTTCCTCTGGTCGTGTCAGGTGATGCGTATCGTTGGGCCCATGCGGTGAGGGGAACCTGTTGCGATAGCCCCCCTCGGGTCTCCTGAGAACACTTGTTCATGTCAGGATACAGGACCTATCTGGAGGCCCAAGCAGATCCTGCTCACAACAGTCACTTTGAAATGGAGTGAATTTGATTTGAAACGCACATTATTTACCTGGTCCCTGTTCCTATAAGTTGCTACAGCTATGGAACAAAGAGGTGTTGAACATCTGCCTACCAGTCAGAGCTGGTGTTTCTGTGTGTTATTGGCTCACTAATGACAAAGCCAGCAGTGCTGTTTGATGTTGATTGGCTCTCCATGGCTTAGTTTCAAAGCCACTGTTTTGGTTCAACACAGTTGCTGTGTCTTATAATGGACAAGTGTTGTGTTTTGAGAGCATCTGAGATAGTTATATGCACCTTCTCTCCATCTCTTCTCCTGGTATAAATCTGCTTAAGGTTCATGAGGTTCCCATAATGACCTCAAAGGCTCTTTGTGTCTCGGTGGACCTCTGAAAGAGCCGTTTGGATGTTTGATTTGCCAACTGAGATGTAGGAAATGTAACATGCTCTGTCAGTTTGCACATATGGCTTCTGCCACAGCCCCATGCAGCTCCGTGGGGACGACTTTAGGATGAGGTAATATATAATCGGTTCCTGAGTAAATGCTCCTGATATAAAACGGCAGCTGAGTGGAGTTAGCCGCTGATCACTTGCAGGTTTCCTCAGTGTGGAGCAGGGCCGAGCGAGCGCAAGCTATTTTCTGCTCTTTAGCGTGTTTAGCCGTTAGCGTGCCAGTCGGGCTGAGGCCAGCGAGGCTGGCAGGGATGCAACACCATGTGAGCTGATATTTGCCAGAACAGGAGTTTAGGCTACCCCCCCTCTTGTCTCCTTTAACTAGCGCTCCACTCCAAAGACATTCTTTCCGCAATATTTAAGTGGAGCGTGCGTGAGTTGCCAGGATTAGTTGCTAAATTAAGCCATCCTAAATTAAGCCACTAAGCAGAGCCGGCAGCTGACTGACGTCATGATGAATGTGGCCATCGTGATGGTTGATGAGAGCATTGGTCTGAACCTGACCATAGGTCAGTGTTAAATCCAATGCTCCCTGAGATCAGACCCATTGCTCGCAGTGAAATGTACTGCACAGTCCGATAGGTGATGAACTCACCATATGACTAACTGTAGCTATGCGCTATGATGAAGAAGGCTTTGTGGATGCTTACATAAAGAAATGCAACTTGGTCTGCTCATACTGTACTAACAATGTACATCTAAAGCTTTATTTCATACAAAATATCCCTGTAGTCAGAGCAGAGCTAGGGACCAGCAGGTACAGGACACAACTTTGGCCTCAAATAAGGGATTTATTTGGCCATTAGAAGGAATTATAGGTATTTTCCGAGTCGTAAACTCAAAAGAGAATCTCGTTCTACACAGTTGGAAGTAAAAACTAGGTTGGGTGTGTCCGTCAATCATTTACCTAATCACTTCCCCTGGAGCAGCTCCGTGAGGTCAGGGTTGTAAGGTCAGTAGGAATAAACAGTCGACAGAGCAGTAGCCTAAGCACACACAGATCTGCAGCCAGGCTTACACGTCTGCCCTCAACTTACTGGCTCAGGAATGAAAACTTTGCTTGCTTGATGGGAATCAGGTGATGGCACGTGCACGCCTCTCTCCCGAGGGTTGAGCCAGACGTGCCTGAAGAATGCAGGGGAATTTCTCCCCAGAGGTGCCGGTAGAGACATGGCCTCTTAAATCATGCATCCTTAGCCCATTACAATTAATAACCCACATTTACTCTGCAGGAAACATGTTTGTGTGTGACATGAAATCCAGAGCCATAAAAATCTGGAAAAACAGTTCCAAACAGCAATGCTTTGTCCCAAAAATGTATTTGACGTTCACTGTAATCACGTAAAAATACACATTATTTTATGACAAACTATAACTTTTGATATATCAAGCTCAACTCTTCTGCTCTTTCTTCCCCTCTCAGAACTACGGAGTGGAGACAGACAACCTGAAGGGTCTGGTGGTGAGGATGAGAGCAGCCACCAACAGCCTGCACATGTCCACGTCAGACCGCAGGAAGTGCCCGACATACGACGGCAGCACCTCCAGGAAACCCCCCAACGACTTCCTCACCTCCGTGGTGGAGCTCATCGGAGCTGCCAAGAGTCTCCTGGCCTGGCTGGACAGGTAAGACCTCGCATCGCACAGCATTCTGGGAAGGCTGGCCCCACGAGCAAAAAACATTCAGTGTACTCCATTTGTATGCACAGAGTAGGGTTACCATGGTAACTTTGCATAGCTGTCCCAGCTACATAAAATCTGCTATATACATTCAAACTCCTGGACTGCCGTTGGGGTTAGCTGTAATGTTAGTTTTTCAAATGCATAGGAGTCATTAAGCTCACTGAATCACCTCATGACTAGAATATACTGCTACGCTACACATTACAGGCATTGGTTTCTCCTCAGCCTCTACAGACTATAGCAGAAACACAGCTCCTCTCTCTCAGGAGAGCCTTCTAGAAAGGGTTTGAGGACATATAAATGAAATTGGATACAGTCTGGTGGGTTTCATCTACCTCTGTCTAGTCATTGTCTAGAGAATATCCAGATGAGCTGTAAGACTCAATCCTCCAGAATATCCACATACTCTACTGCTCATGTACAGTGCTTACTTTATTTTCCAAGCATTTGTTTTAAAGATCACTCTCCCCTTCTGTCAGTTAACTAAACCAGGTAGTAGTATTAATGTCACCATGTTGACCTTCACAGCGGAAAGGATTTGTTTATTTTCTAAAGTTTGTTTCAAGATCAAAAGTGTGTTGTGATGACTTCTCCCAACGTATTTGGGGGTGGCATGGTGTTGAGGGGCTAACGGTAGGAGATGTATTTTGGAGTTCAGGGGTGGGTATTTGAGAGAAGGAATGGAGGAGGCGGCCCAACATGGAGACAGACTGTGTTCCTTCCAATCATTGTCTGTGGCCACAGAGCCTTCTATCCAAGGCACATGCAAAGTAGAGCAAGGTTCACCAGTACTGTTGTTTTCCTTATTAACAGCCTCCTAGAGGTGGCTCTGTCGCACTGTTGTCCCACTGTGATATTTACTCCCTTATCCAGCTCTCCTGACTGCTACTGAATTTCAGTATGGTCAGGGACATGACCCGGACCTTAAAATGTCATGATGAAATGGCATCTCAATCTTTTCTCTCCTCTCTTGTTGCAGGACGCCCCTGACTGGGATCAGTGACTTCACCAGCACCAAGAATAAGATCATTCAGCTGTGTCTGGACCTCACCACCACAGTTCAACAGGTCGGCATGTTGCTCTCTCGCTGGCTCTACCTCCACTCTCTCCCTTTTTCTCCACCCCTCTCTCTTGCTCCAGATCCCTCTCAACAGTGTACATGCAGCATGCCCCTGGAAAAGTCACACCATAGCTCTTTCCACTCAGGGCATCCTGGCCTGAGGGCAGACACATGTAGGATTAGGTCGGGGGGCAGGCGGTTATGAACATCGCAAGCCTGTTTCTGCTGTTTTGTTTTTGGTCTGCCCCCCCTCAGGTTAGCTGAGGAGACCCCAACCATGGTGGAGTTTTAACGGCAATTGCAGCCACTGAGTTTACACTTTAATGAAAATCTCTGGCGCTCTTTTAAAAGCATCTGCCAACATTATGCGTACTGCATTATTCCCTCGGCCATGTGGTTTCTGTTTGCCTGCTGCAAGATGTTCACAGCGGGAGAGCATACTTTCTGTGTGTACGTCCTGTGGAGGGTTAATGCACAGTGGGTTGAGGAGGTGGTACATTGGTCTACTTCACTGACACACATTAGATGTTTACCTCTTCTTCACTGACACACATTAGATGTTTACCTCTCCTTCACTGACACACATTAGATGTTTACCTCTCCTTCACTGACACACATTAGATGTTTACCTCTCCTTCACTGACACACATTAGATGTTTACCTCTCCTTCACTGACACACATTAGATGTTTACCTCTTCTTCACTGACACACATTAGATGTTTACCTCTCCTTCACTGACACACATTAGATGTTTACCTCTCCTTCACTGACACACATTAGATGTTTACCTCTCCTTCACTGACACACATTAGATGTTTACCTCTCCTTCACTGACACACATTAGATGTTTACCTCTCCTTCACTGACACACATTAGATGTTTACCTCTCCTTCACTGACACACATTAGATGTTTACCTCTCCTTCACTGACACACATTAGATGTTTACCTCTCCTTAAAAATCAGCAAACGTGCCATGTTAAATGTGTGTTTGATTTCACCATGGGTTGTCGGGTTCTATTTTTATCAGATTTATAGAATTAATATTTCCAATTTGTTTTCCGAACTGGTTATGTAAGAGTCAGCTCTGAAAGAAAACAAACGAAGCCAGTTAAAAACCCAAGCACAGAGGCAAAGTGCCTGTCTGCTTTTTGACCGTTTCTTTCCCCAGGGCATCCCAACAATTGCCAACAGCCTTTACAGTTTACACCCATAGTGAAAGTGGCTATTGAGATTGCAGGTACTGTTTTTGAAGGGTTATTGCATAGGGTATATTCTGTTCCCATGGTGCTGATTGCCTTGCCAACGTCTGGGATTTCAAAGCTCAGGTGATTTACTGTGGTGGGTCTCACCCTGGGTGTGGAGGAGGAGTGGGGAGCTGAGTGGAGACATTTCCCACAAAGGTGTTTTTAAAGTGAAGGGTTTTTGTGTGGCGTGAGCCTTGTACTCCAGGGCTGCCTGTTGCAGCTTTACTGTGGTGTACTGTAGCAGACACCTTGGCCTTGATGGCACTCAGCTGTGAGAGACCCAGGTGGATATGTCTTCAGTCCATCCAGGGGCCACCTTATCCTGTCATAGACACATGCAGGAAGATACCTCCAATGCTCTCACAGACCTATGTATCTGACATAGGCTTTAGACACTCCTGGACTCCCCCAACAGATTTCGGGGAGGTGTTTGTCAAAGACCAGGCAGGTGCTGAGGGGGAGTATAACTGTGATTTTTATGGTGTGGGCATGCTTCATGAGGTTACACAGCCTGTTAATGAACCTCCGCCAAGAACAGGGCTTTAAAGATGGTCGATTTATGTCCTTCTGCATGAATGAACTCAATGTATACACACGCAATAAAACAGCAAACATGCAGCCATTGCAGCCACCTCATCTGACCCGTGAGGTCAGAGTTTGCTCTGTCTTCCTGCATAAAGGGTCAAGAAAGGTGAGGGTAACACTCAGTAAAGAGGTGGAAAGACATTGTAGGAGGAAGGGAAGTCTGGAGGGCAGGTCTGAGTCACATGGTGTTTTGATTTCTTGTTCTGTAAGATCCTGTTCATTTGTCCAGTCTGGTCAGCTGTATAACTGGCTCCTTGTTGAACTGGTGTGCCAGCAGCCTTCTCTTTTTGCCACTTCATTGCTCGGCTGGACAAATTGTCTCTGGTTACAGATCAAAGGCTGCAGGGCCGTCTGGGGAGTCATCTGATCCTAGTCTGCTGTGGGAGGACCACCATGGCATGAGGAGGCTGAGGATCGGCTGCTTTACCCAGGGAATCTTTCCTCAGTCTTTCCCTCTGATCTTGGTTTCCATCTGGCTTATGTATGAATACTGCTTCTGTTCTGTTTTTGAAAGTTTGATGCTTCAAGGGATTGTCAAAAAACACAGATCTGAAAGATTATGCCAACGAGGATTATATTCACATTGTGATCATTTGCTACTTTTGATATAAAACAGTCTGCATGTAAGAAAAGCAGTTTATTATGATACTGCTTTTGACCGCAAACCTACTAAATCTGTCTTTTTAGCATATCTGATTTTGGCATGAAAAATGCATTTCAGCTTGACGTATTCATCCAAATATAGACCTATTTATGGCAAAAATATGCCAGTTTCTGATGGAGGTCCTGACAAATTCCTTTCAAAAACACCACACGTCCTTGGCCGTGTTGGAAAGTAATTGAGGGGAAACATTGTTTTGGTACCAAAACTGAAACTGTATTTTATGCTTATTAGTTTCCCTCCATGTTTGTTCTGGTGGTTTTACTAGTTAAAAAAGAGTTATGTGCATCGGTATCCCAAAAGAAAACATTCAGTACAGTGCAGATCATAAGATGATTCCATAGAGAGAGACTGCTGGAAAAAACTCTTGGCCCTAAAGGACAAACCAGTGCTGTAGTCCTTCTCTGTGGTTTTCACAAATAAGCTGGCAAACCTTGTCCATTCACCCTATCCCAGTCTGCTGTCCCCATGTGCTTCAAGACGGCCACCATTGTTCCTGTACCCAAGAAAGCAAAGGTAACTGAACTAAATGACCATCACCCCGTAGCACTCACTTCTGTCATCATGAAGTGCTTTGAGAGACTAGTCAAGGATCATATCACCTCTACCTTACCTAACATCCTAGACCCACTTCAATTTGCTTACCGCCCCAATAGATCCACAGACGATGCAATTACCATCACACTGCCCTATCCCATTTGGAAAAGAGGAATACCTATGTAAGAATGCTGTTCATTGACTATAGCTCAGTATTCAACACCATAGTACCCTCCAAGCTCATCATTAAGCTCGGGGCCCTGGGTTTGAACCCCACCCTCTGCATCTGGATCTTGAACTTCCTGACAGGCCGCCCCCAGGTAGTGAAGGTAGGAAACAACACCACCACTTTGCTGATCCTGAACACTGGGGCCCCACAAGGGTGTGTGCTCAGCCCCCTCCTGTTCACCCATATGACTGTGTGGCCAAGCATGCCTCCAACTCAATCATCAAGTTTGCAGACAACACAAAAGTAGTAGGCTTGAATACCAACCATGACGAGACAGCCTACAGGGAGGAGGTGAGGGCTCTGGGAGTGTGGTGTCAGGAAAACAACCTCTCACTCAACGTCAACAAAACAAAGGAGATGATTGTGGACTTCAGGAAACAGCAGAGGGAGCACCTACCTATCCACATCGACGGGACCGCAGTGGAGAAGGTGGAAAGCTTCAAGTTCCTCGGTGTACACATCTATTAAATGTTATTGGTCACATACACGTGTTTAGAAGATGTTATTGCGGGTGTAGCAATATTTAACAAGTAATATCTAACAATTCAATTTATGAATTGATACGCAAAACAACGCCGGATTCAAAACTTCGAATTTTTCAATTTAAATTATTGTACAAAATTCTTGCAACTAATAGAATGTTATATATATGGGGGATACAATCTTCCCAGCTCTGTAGATTCTGCTGTGAGGAGGCAGAGTCATTAGACCATTTATTTTGGTATTGTCCGCATGTAGCTCGTTTTTGGTCACAGGTCCAGGAATGGTTGAAGAATTGCAACATTTGCGTAGAACTAACGCTACAGATAGCAATACTGGGGGTTTTGAAAAGCCATAGTCAATCAATCAATAATATAATAATTATTTTAGCAAAAATGTTTATTTTTAATTTACAATCCGTGGAAGCTATGAGAATAGGAAGATTCAAATCTTTTGTGAAGCATCACAGCACAGTTGAAAAATATATGGCAAATAAAAATCCGAAATGGATGATGTTGGAAGATAGATGGGAAGGGTTGAGTGGAGCTGAAGGGTGGGACTAATAACAAGATAAACAATGTAGGGCATACGGGATCTGTGAAATGTGTATAGGTGCGGAGCTATTGTGAAATAGCACAGTTACAAGTGGAAATCAAACTGGATGGACAACAGAAATAGAGGAAGGACTAAGAACAAACAAGAGAGAACTATTATAAAGTAGACTGTGTCTGTAAAATGTGTATAAGATGTATAAATTGAAGGTAAAAACAGAAATGTTTATCAGTTTACTCTAATTGGGGGATCGGTGGTAGGGTGTGCGGGGAATAATAATAAAGGTATACTCTTTAAAAAAAAGTATATGTCTATGTAGGTATGTGTATGTATATATGTGTATATGTATGCATACGTGAATGGATATATATTTACCCAAAAAAATATGGGGGATTGGAAATGATGCAGACAATTACATTGGAAGCAACATTCTTTCCGCAATATTAAGCTGATCCACCCCCCGGGGAAAAAATAATAAATAAAAAAAAAATCTAACAATTTCACAACATGTACCCAATACA
Organism: Salvelinus fontinalis; assembly: GCF_029448725.1. Taxonomy (NCBI): domain Eukaryota; kingdom Metazoa; phylum Chordata; class Actinopteri; order Salmoniformes; family Salmonidae; genus Salvelinus; species Salvelinus fontinalis. The sequence goes on along the minus strand of NC_074679.1, from coordinate 21,505,528 downwards.
CACAAATTAAAGTAAAGGAATGGAATTAAGAATATATCAATATATGGACGAGCAATGTCAGAGCGGCATAGACTAAGATACAGTAGAGTAGTATAGAATACATATGAGAAAGTAATGCAAGATACTTAAACATTTATTGAAGTGGCCAGTGATTTCAAGTCTATGTATATAGGTAGCAGCCTCTGTGCTAGTGATGGCTATTCAACAGTCTGATGGCCACTTGACTGCACCAGGCCACCAGCCGGTCATCTCTCCACGATACATGGACTCATTGCCGTCGGTGTTGAGACCGACCAGTTGTATCATATGCAAACTTCAGGAGTTTGACAGGTGCAGTTATCGGTGTTGAGGTGAGAACACGTGTCCTTGTGGCCCTCCGGTACTGAGGGATAAAGAGTCCGAAAAGGTGTTTTCACAGCTTCACGTGTTGCGTCCTTTTGATCAGGAAGTCAGTGATCCTCTGACCGATGGAGCCGGATACGTTCAATTGGGAGAGTTTGTCATGTAGCGGTTCTGGGATGATGTTATTCAACGCAGAGCTGAAGTCCACAAACAATATCCTTGCATATGTCTTTCGGTTATCAAGGATGTAGTGTAGGCCCATGTTGACAGTGTCGTCCACAGACCAAGAGAGGTTTTGAGTTTGGACAGTACCAGGCGATCAAAGGTTATGATGACCGAGTTGTTAGAGGATCAAAAGTTAGACGATGAAAGCATGGCAACCCAGTGCTAAACAGTGTTTTGTTTACTGAAGTCAATTAAAAACTGAAATGGGATTGGATATGGGTTTTTGGTCACCTTGAAGTTAGATGATATGGTTTCTACAGTGTAACACTTTGCCGCCTCCTCTCCAAGTTGTGTTTTCTAGATGCAAGGTTCCCTCATTTACACTACTCTATAGTTTACTGTAACCCCACACCACGTTATGCAATTATATTGTCCCCAAGTTCATATGGAGATGTAATTTGACTCAGAAAGCTATTTATTTGAGGCCATTCTCCAACTCCCACAGTCCTATATCTGGATCTTTGATTATATCATATTTATTGACTCACTATACTTAGTAAATAAAAACTATCTTTGTGGGGAAAGAACCTCTTCCTGTTGATGGAGTATTGAGAAGGCCGCCTATCTAACATCTGTCTCCTCCTCCACAGGACTATACTGTTTACGAGATGGAGGAAAAGATCCTGGAAGTTGTAAGTATATCTCCTCTCCTTATGTAAACTTTAGAATGAGTTCCCACCTCCTATGGGAGCACTCAGGTAAAGTCTGTTTGAACGTTTGGGTAGATGTTGATCTCTAATGTTTTATATGGAGATTAGGTGGCATGCTTTCAGCGCAGTCTCCCTCTGAGTTAATAGTGCAGGCAGGGCCATGGGCTTGGGCCCTCTGGTAAAAGAGGCGGCTAAAATACACCCCGGCCATCAATCAGTGTTTCCTGTCCCTGACACTCCAGACTCTACAGCTCACACTGAACTTCCTCCCTCTCAGACACTGTCGGTGAACTCTGCTGCAGGCACTCACACAATAGCTAGATCTCAATCTCTACACTGTTTAGAAGTCTTCTCCATGTTGAACTTGTTCAAATAAGTGCACCAGAAAAACTCTTGTAGTTAGACTGGTCCCTATCTATGGTGAATATTCTGAAGTGTGTGTAGCATTTCACTGATTATTGTTTGTTTTCAAATTCCTGTCAAGGGATCTAGTTATAGACTTGTGTGGTCAACACAAAATTCAATTAGAGCTAAAATAAGGTTGGTTCAGTGCATCAGTTGGTTTAACTCGTGTCCCATCCGCATCTGTATGTAAGCACAAATGTGTTGTGCGTGTTTTAGGCATGATGCTTGTTACTCGCCTGAAGAAAAAGCAAATTCTCTCAGAGCATCACTAAAATGCCCCCACTAATGATGACAAGGTGGTGAGATTGTCTGTAATGACCTAGAATGGAGAAGAGGGGTATAGGCGGATCTCCCGCATGTTCTCAGTGCTGTATCTGAAGCTGGAGAACCAGCTAATGTTAACGTTAATGACCCTCACCCCTCGTTTCCCCCCTCTTCCATGGGGGAGTGTGATAATTGCCCCAGAGTGACTGACTGTTCTTGTCACCTGACTGCCTGGCCAACCTGCCAGCCCACCCCTCTAACACTGACAGCCACAGAAACAACACCTCTTAGGTGACAGGCGGTAGCTACAGAATCACAGTCACGTGACGGGACATTACTGGGTTGGTCGTGTAATCACAGCCATCAGGAAAGCACATCGAGTCACTGGAACAAGCAATGAGATGGATTCATGAGATTCCATTCAATTTGTTTTCATTCTTTGGGTTGTTTGTTTTGGTTTTCTTGCGTTGCTTAAAAGGGTTCCCTCCGATCTTTCTCGTTCCAGTCCAAGGTTCTGAACAGCATCTGTGACCAGACCGTGAGAACCACCTCTGACCCTCTGATGAGCCAATCAGCATGCTTGGATGAAGTTCAGCTCAACAACCTCAAGCCTGGGGAGGGACTGGTGAGGAATGCTGCCTGTTCTCAGTTTAACCCCAAACCATCTGGACTACTAGCGCAGTGTGTCTGGACTACTAGCGCAGTGTGTCTGGACTACTAGCGCAGTGTGTCTGGACTACTAGCGCAGTGTGTCTGGACTACTAGCGCAGTGTGTCTGGACTACTAGCGCAGTGTGTCTGGACTACTAGCGCAGTGTGTCTGGACTACTAGCGCAGTGTGTCTGGACTACTAGCGCAGTGTGTCTGGACTACTAGCGCAGTGTGTCTGGACTACTAGCGCAGTGTGTCTGGACTACTAGCGCAGTGTGTCTGGACTACTAGCGCAGTGTGTCTGGACTACTAGCGCAGTGTGTCTGGACTACTAGCGCAGTGTGTAAGAAAGTTGAACACCAGACAAGTTCAAAATGTCTCACAAATGATAATTCATGTATTTGTACAGGGTATGTACATCAAATCCACCTATGATGGACTTCATGTCATCACGGGCACCACAGAGCATGTAAGTATAATGGCCACAGAGGAATACTTGAGTATATCCTAGTGAACGCGCCGTCTTAGTGAACACCATCCCTGTGAACACCATCCTAGTCAACGCGCCATGTTTCATTATAAATCCAGTTGGTATAGCAACTCTTAATATTATGCGTAAATACTAGTTGCCAAGTTCTGATGGGGAGACAGTCAGTGGTATAAAGTACTTAAGTAAACATAATTTAAAGTACTACTTATGTAGTTTTTGGGGGTATCTGTATTTTACTATTTATATTTGACAACTTTTTAATTTGACTTCAATACATTCCTAAAGAAAATTATGTACTTTTTACTCCATACATTTTCCCTGACACAAAAGGACTTGTTACATTTTGAATGCTTAGCAGGACAGGAAAATAGTGTAATTCACGCACTTATCATGAGAACATTCCTGGTCGTCCTTACTGCCTCTGATCTGGCAGACTCACTAAACACACATGCTTTGAGTGTTAGTGTGCCCCTGGCTATCGGTAAATGACACTTTTTTTGGGCTATCTGGTTTGCTGAATATAAGGAATTTGAAATTACTTTTGATACTTAAGTATATTTAAAACCAAATACTTTTACTCAAGTAGGATTTTACTTAGTGACTTTCACTTGAGTCATTTATTTTATTATCTTTACTTTTACTCAACTATGACAATTGGGTAGTTTTTTCACCACTGGGGACAGTTAAGGGTGGGCTTCAAACAGTCCATCTTCTTTCCAACCCACCCTGCCCCCCTCCTCCGGTGCGAAGGGTGGTCGAGGGCAGAAGTGTTTACCCCAGAGCAAGGATACCAGTGTAAATGTGTTTATCAAGCAGTGAAGAGAGGGATGGAGTTGTGTATGGGTTGAATAATATAGCTGTTCCCATCTCCGTCATCCATTTTAGAATCACAAACTCCAACAGTAAAACATCCTCCTAGTGTTCCTCCTCAGGAACACAGTAATGTGGCAGCGCTAGCTAATACAGCCTAATTATCATGCCTTCCGTCGTTTATCAAACCCTAATTCATCATATATCATGACTCATTAATTGCTTTGACGTTCTCATGCAAAATGTGTCATGTATAATTTGACAACCCATTCATTAAGAAGGGTGTTTGGGTTGTGTAGTCAGAATTATATTGAAGGTGTATTTCCTCAGGGGCTTATGAAGTGGGTCTGTTTCGTAACAAGCCCGTACGTGGCACTTCTGACGACAAAGCAAAGACAGATAAATGTGTAATTATCCAGGAGCTAATATTACATGTAGGGGATGTCTGTTGGTAGACTAATCTTCTCCTTTGTGTTGTCAGTCCCCGGCGGACATGACTAGGAAGATCCATGGAGGTGACGAGGTGATCCAGGTCAACCAGCAGACAGTGGTGAGCACCCAGCACCTGTTATATCTGACACCTGTCACACACACCACTCCTCCAATTAACTATAGTGCTATAGAAGGGTTGAGACTGTCCACGGCTCACACATTCACTTAAAACCACACATTTATGTCTTAAGTTAGAATCGGGCCCTTGCAGTTCACTACACAGCTACAGAAGGATATATTGCTGACTCTGTGTGTTGTCAGGTGGGCTGGCAGCTGAAGAACCTGGTGGGGAAGCTGAGAGAGGACCCTAAAGGTGTAGTCCTACTGCTGAAGAAGAGACCTACAGGCACCTGCGGGTTCACACCGGCCCCCCTCAAGAACATGCGTTGGAAACCGCCCATGGCTCAGGTGAACCTTCTAGAGCCCTTCATCTTTTACTTTGATATACTAAGGCAGTGTGATTGTTATTGTTCATATTACCTTTTGTTAAATGTGCCTTATGAGGGAGTAGGGAGATGTGCAACAAGTCTAGACAAGTGTAGGAAACACCCAGAGAGAGGGCTGCAGGGCTGAGGAACACTACTGTACTCTCACAGTGATGATGATGATGTCACTCTTACTGGGTCATCAGCCAGCAGTCTGTGTCAGTCTGCAGAGACAGGAGCTAACATCTCCTTCAGTGGTGAGTAGAAGAGAGAGGAACAAATGTCTGCTTTGAGTGGTTTGTGTATGTGGTGGTGGTTGTAGAACCAGATCAACATCTGGCAGTAATGTAGGGTGGGAATCATTAGTGATCCATGCTGTATTTATGTGGGTTAGGTTGGCTAGTCGCTAGCTTCCATGGAAGACAAGTCTCTGGGCCGCTCAATGGTTCAGCTCACAAAGTTCTTGGGTACACCCTCTTTTGAGAAGGTCACACCCCCTATGATTTGAGTTAGTGGAGACAAGGAGAATCAAGTCTCAGAAGGTCCAGACAAATCCTGTGTTAAATAAGTTATGTAATGGTAATCCAATTCACCACTCTCTCATATGTGGACAATTATGACCTTGCTGAGCTCTTAGCCACAGCCAGGCACCTGAGCCCTGACTGCAGTAACTGGGTCTCCATAGGGAACAATACGCTGTTGTAACCTAACCTGTGCACTGGTCCTGGCACTGCCCTGTCATGCCTCTGGAGGCTTCTTCTGCCCTGGCAAGATCAGATCACATGATATCAAAGTAGAGCTGGTTTCACTTAACAAAGAACCTCTCATCACAAAGATACTGGATCATTCGGGACCTGTTCACCGTTGTGTTTGAACAAGGTGTCAGGAATCAAAGTGCCACATCTTGGGTTTTATGATGAGAGAGGTGTCAGTGTGTTAAACAATGATGGAACACAGTGATTCAGGAGTGACACTAGATTCTACAGGTATGCTGTTTATAGGGGAGGAGGAGAGGGTAGACGTACTATGATCTGCTTGATGGAGAGTGAAACTGAACACGGTCAATTTACCAAGTAGTGTGGCTTTAAAATGCTGCCATAGCTGTGGTAGAATGGTATAGTTTCTTAAATGTATGCCGCAGCAGCTGTTTTGGATTCCCATCAAAATCCTTCCTTTCCCCAAATATAATTATTGACCCCTTCACTTTTTACACATTGCTATGTTACAGCCTTATTCTAAAATTGATTGATGAGGCAAACAAAAACAAATAAAACTACACACAATACCCCATAATGACAAAGCAAAAACAGTTTTCAGACCCTTTACTCAGTACTTTGTTGAAGCACCTTTGGCAGCAATTACAGCCTCGAGTCTTTTTGGATATGACGCTACAAGCTTGGCACACCTGTATTTGGGGAGCTTCTCCCATTCTTCTCTGCAGATCCTCTCAACCTCTGTCAGGTTAGATTGGGAGCATCGCTGCACAGCTATTTTCAGGTCTCTCCAGATATGTTTGATCGGGTTCAAGTCCGGGCTTTGGCTGGGCCAATCAAGGACATTCAGAGACTTGTCCCGAAGCCACTCCTGCGTTGTATTGGTTGTGTGCTTAGGGTCATTGTCCTGTTGGAATGTGAACCTTCGTCCAGTCTGAGGTCTTGAGCACTCTGGAGCAGGTTTGCATCAAGGATATCTCTGTACTTTGCTCCGTTCATCTTTCCCACGATCCTGACTAGCCTCCCTGCCGCTGAAAACATCCCCACAGAAAGATGCTGCCACCCCCATGCTTCACCATAGGGATGGTGCTAGGTTTCCTCCAGATGTGATGCTTGGCATTCAGGCCAAAGAGTTCAATCTTGGTTTCATTAGACTAAAGAATCTTGTTTCTCATGGTCAGAGTCCTTTAGGTGCCTTTTGGCGAACACCAAGCGGTCTGTTATGTGCCTTTTACTGAGGAGTGGCTTCTGTCTACTCTACCATAAAGGCCTCATTGGTGGAGTGCTGCGGAGATGGGAGAACTTTCCAGAAGGGCAACCATCTCCACAGAGGAACTCTGGAGCTCTGTCAGTGACCTTTGGGTTCTTGGTCACCTCCCTGACCAAGGCCCTTCTCCCGCGCAGTTTGGCCAGCTCTAGGAAGAGTCTTGGTGGTGCAGCGATAATGTAGAACCGGTCATATCATGAGCCTTCTCTTTCCTAACAAGTAGTGTTTAAATTGCCATGGCCAGGGAGTGTAAATACAGTTGCAGACAATTTAGATAATAAAGCATCAATTTTGGTGATGAATGTTGGAAGTTTAAAAAGACAAACGCAATTAGCTGGAGTAGACAATAGGATGTGACATATGGGAGAAACGCTTTTCCTTGCCAACAAGTTAGTAGATTTCCTAGAAAGTAGATACCTCTTGAGGCATCTATCCATTTGCTGTAGTTATGCTGCTGGCCGTTTGCCCACTAACAGTTACAATAGGTTCTATGAGGGGAGCATTTTATGACTGAATTATTATAATTTTTTTTCAGAGCACCCCTTCACTGAACAAACCCCAGTCTCCAGGTTGTTCCACAGACAGCGCCACCAAGAAGGAGAAACCCGCTATCCTGGACCTGTACATCCCCCCTCCCCCCTCGGTACCCTACACCCCACGCTGTGTACCCTTGTAAGTCCTGCACCCCCTTTTCCAATCACTGCCATACACTAGGGTCAGGGGGTTTCCTAGGCATTTAACCAGGCCTAGTCATAAGCATCGAGTACTTTGTGTTCTGTAAAAACTCCTGGCCTAAACCTACACCTCAGGGTGAGTTAGACGTATGTGTGGGTCCCTGTAACCCTGCATTGAGGGAGCCGCGCACCCATAGACAGCCGGTGCTCCATTCTCCAGCTACGTTCTCCTGTTCCGTTTCCCTGCCTTTGAGGTCTGGAAAAGGACTGTTTCAGCCCCCGATCTCTGGCCTTTCACCCATAAACTCCTACAACAGACCACATTCATCCCGTTCCGCTAGACACGTTATGCAACAGCCTCTGTTTCATCTGCCTCCATCTCTCATCTGCCTCCATCTCTCTCGCCGTCTCTCTTTCTCCCTCTGTGTATGGCAGTGACCAGGCTGTTGCTATGTTCAGATGGTGAATCATATTCAACAGGTTGTTGATTTTGTTGTATGAATCTTGAATTTAAGTTTTAGCCATTTATCAGACTCTCATATCCAGAGCAACTTTAGTTGGGGACTGCGCAACAGCATAAAACAAATTGTACTAATTTGATCTCCTTCCTTGTGCTCTCACCTATTTGAAATTGGATGTTGATGCTGATTTATTTTCTTTCCACAGAGAGAGTAAGATCAGCTCTTACTCCAGTATCAATAAGATCAGACCAAAGGGTTCAGAGTCGCCCAATTCCTTCCTGGACCTGGAGAGTCAAAGACGTTTCACCGTCGCAGACTACGACAAGCTGGGCGTGGTCTACCCTATCGAGGCCAATGTCATTCAGCCCAGGATGAGGCAACGCAACACCTCATCTCGTGGTTAGTGTCATACCCCCACAACACCCCCCCCCCCCCCCCCCCCCCCCCCACACACACACACACACACACACACACACACAAGGCCCACTCATTCTAGAATTCAAGCCAATATTCAAAACCAGTGAAAATAACCAAAACAATTCTGTTCTTCCTGCTTAGGTAAGCCACGCCCCCTCTCCATGCCAGTGGATACCTGTCTTGGAGTTGCAGACCCCTATGCCAAGCCCTGGGCACAAGGCCAGAAAGGTAAGAAACACATGCCAGCCACGCATCTTCTGAGTAATTGCAGAACAACATTTGACAGTAATCAACCAACAGTAAACTAATTGACCACAACCTCAGATTATCCAATTCACACCTTCACCAGTTAAATAATTGAACACATTGTAGAATTTGCCCCTCCAATGACCTTGGAGGACTGGTACCTCTGCTTAATTTACCAATGAATGAACCATGTGATTAGTGTCAACTGAGAGACAGAGTTTACTAGAGTACACTAGGGGTTGGAACCACCATTTCTTTTTTTCAATTTCACTGTTTAAACCTTCAAAATAAAGTTAGGAAACGGTTCGAACCAAAAAAAAAGTATCGGTTTATATCTTTTCGATTCCTTTTTAAACCTCTGAAATCGATATTTTTTAACAGCTAGCTTGACATTAAATTACTTAACCAATCAGTGCGGAAAGAGCAGCTTAGGAGCGGGCAAGCAATAGTTGTTTAAATGCGCGATGGACAGACAAGTTTAGGGTGGGGAGAAAGTGAGAGAGGGTGGTGGAGGAGGCTTGGCCTGAAGCGCTGGGCATCTTGTTATGACATACATAACTGAATTAGGCCCACAGAAATATGCCTACGGAGTGGAGGCTTCTATGGAGGACTTTTGAACGTCTTTGAACTTCCGAGAGTTGGCCTAACGTTGGACCAGAGCTAACAAGCTTGTGTGTGCAGAGCGGTACCTGAATTAAAAACACGTATTTTTCGTAGTTAATAAATCCAATGTGAAACAGCTATAGTACCTTGATTTAACTTTTTCAATGCTAGTTCATTCTTCTGTAATTAAAAAATCTCTCCCTAATTTCTGAATCACGCTACAGTAGCCAATGCTTCTGAGGGGGAGGCGCAGGCAGTAAGTTTGGGTGATATCCAGATTTTCATATCCTCATACGTCCTTCTCTCACGCTGGTATTTACGTTATTACTGGCTTAGTACACAAGGGGGCGCCAAAAAATGAAAAAGGCCATTGGGCGTCTACCAGAATGCTTACACAATTTCCATGAAGGCTGCCAGCTAAATATGCTAACGAGCGCAAACTAAAATAAACAAATTGCAAAGACAGGCAATCCAAATAATTAAGTTATACATATATATAGGTAGGAGCTACTGAATGTCATTTTTGGTGTGTTTGGATATTTAAAAGCAAATGTGAACAAGACACATTGTGCAAATGAACAAAGTTTTGATGCATGCTTGTCTAAAATAATAACAGTACTGTGTACACAATGTCTTTGGAGTCGGAGTCGCTAGGGAAATGGGCCTGTCTGTTCTGCTCAGAGAAGATGGGGGAGGAGCAGTCGGGCCCAGAACGCAGAGAGAAACGCAAGGAAATCAAGCTGCAGTGGCAGAGCTCATTGAAAGGATTACTTCTCAAACACAACAGAAAGCTAACACTATGATGCTACGTGAACAATGTTCCCGCAAATGTATTTAGGCATTGAGCAAATTTCAGGTCTGCTGAGTGCGAACTTGAACGTTGTGAAACATTTGTAGAACAACCAAAGTTACATTAATAACTCTAAATGAAGCATATAGGAGGAGTACCTATTTCTCTGTAAACCGCTCAACACAGAATAGCTGCAGGTGCGCACTCCCTCAAATCGTGTGGAGAAAATATCCTTTCTATTTCATTCAGCTTTGTTCAATTTGTGTTCATACTAGAAAATAATGGCATGTAATTCGGAGCAAATTTTGTCTGCTAAATGAACTAGTGTAGCCCACAGCCATTTGGCATAGCCAGATCAGGTCCTAACATAAGGACAACTCAGAGTATGCTATTCTGTTCTTCTGAAATAGATGCCATTTTCTACATATCATGCTTCTTTAAACCTGTCTAAAATAAATAATGGATTTATTATGGTGTAGGCTATATTACATGGATTTATTAGACTTTTTAAAATGTAGACGTTCCAAAGGTCTGCATCAGTAGATTGTAGGCTATGCGTGGAAGCCAGGAGATGCTAAATGTGTATGTTAAATAACATCAATTACTGTGAGAAGGACATTTGCTTGACAATCACCGGCACACACAATTTTGTGACCGCCACAGCCCTACACGGATTATATAGAGCTGGCTTCTCTGTTTTTTGGGCAGTACAGCGCAGCTACGTCTGGTAAGACGAGAGGTGGGGTTGTCTATTTGTCAGTAACTGCTGGTGTACAATGTCTAATATTAAAGAAGTCTCGATGTATTGCTCGCCTGAGGTAAAATACCTCATGATAAACTGTAGACTACACCATCTACCAAGAGTTCACATCTATATTTTTCGTATCTGTCTATTTACCACCACAAACACATGCTGGCTCTGAGACCGCACTCAATAAGCTGTATAAGACCATAAGCAAACAAGAAAATGCTCATCCAGAAGTGGCGCTCCTAGTGGCCAGGGACTTTAATGCAGGAAAACTTAAATCCGTTTGACCTCATTTTTACCAGCATGTCACATGTGCAACCATAGAAAAAAAAAAACTCTAGACCACCTTTACTCCACACGCAGAGATGTATACAAACCTCTCCCTCGCCCTCCATTTGGCAAATCTGACCATAATTCTATCCTCCTGATTCCTGCTTACAAGCTAAAATTAAAGCAGGAAGTACCAGTGACTCGCTCAATATGAAAGTGGTCAGATGATGTGGATGTGACGCAACAGGACTGTTTTGCTAGCACAGACTGGAATATGTTCCGGGATTCATCCAATGGCATTGGAGTATACCACCTCAGTCACCAGCTTCATCAATAAGTGAATTGACGACGTCGTCCGCACAGTGACCGTATGTACACTTCCCAACCAGAAGCCATGGATTACAGGCAACATCCGCACCGAGCTAAAGGCTAGAGCTTCCGCTTTCAAGGAGCGGGGCACTAATCCGGACGCTTATATGAAATCCCGCTATGCCCTCAGACGAACCATCAAACAGGCAAAGCATCAAAACAGGACTAAGATTGAATCGTACTACAACCGGCTCTGACGCTCGTTGGATGTGGCAGGGCTTAAAAACCATAACGGACTACAAAGGGAAACCCAGCCGCGAGCTGCTCAGTAACGCAAGCCTACCAGACGAGCTAAATACCTTTTTATGCTCGCTTTGAGGCAAGAAAAACTGAAGCTTGCATGAGAGCACCAGCTGTTTCGGACGACTGTGTGATTACGCTCCCCGTAATCGATGTGAGCAAGACCTTTAAACAGGTCAATATTCACAAAGTCGCGGGGCCAGTCGGATTACCAGAACATGTAGTCAAAGCATGCGCAGACCAACTGGCAAGTGTCTTCACTGCCATTTTTCACCTCTCCATGGCCGAGTCTTTAATACCTACATGTTTCAAACCGACAACCATAGTCCCTGTGCCCAAGATAGGGAAGATAACCTGCCTAAATGATTCCCACCCCGTAGTCCTCACATTGGTAGCCATGAAGTGCTTTGAAAGGCTGGTCATGGCTCACATCAACCATTATCCCAGAAACCCTAGACCCACCCTAATTTGCATACCATCCCAACAGGTCCACAGATGATGCAATCTCTATTGCACTCAACACTTCCCTTTCCCACCTGGACAAAAGGAACACCTACAGTTGAAGTCGGAAGTTTACATACACCTTAGCCAAATACCTTAAACTGAGTTTTTCACTATTCCTGACATTTTAATCCTAGTAAAAATTCCCTGTCTTAGGTCAGTTAGGACCACCACTTTATTTTAAGACTGTGAAGTGTCAGAATAATAGTACATTTACATTTAAGTCATTTAGCAGACGCTCTTATCCAGAGCGACTTACAAATTGGTGCATTCACCTTATGATATCCAGTGGAACAACCACTTTACAATAGTGCATCTAAATCTTTTAAGGGGGGGAGGGGGGGTTAGAAGGATTACTTTGTCCTATCCTAGGTATTCCTTAAAGAGGTGGGGTTTCAGGTGTCTCCGGAAGGTGGTGATTGACTCCGCTGACCTGGCGTCGTGAGGGAGTTTGTTCCACCATTGGGGTGCCAGAGCAGCGAACAGTTTTGACTGGGCTGATACAAGTAGAGAATGATTTATTTCAGCTTTTATTTCTTTCATCACATTTCCAGTGGGTCAGAAGTTTACATACACTCACTTAGTATTTGGTAGCGTTGCCTTTAAATTGTTTAACTTGGGTCAAACAGTTTGGGTAGACTTACATAAGTTGGGTGAATTTTGGCCCATTCCTCCTGACAGAGCTGGTATAACTGAGTCAGATTTGTAGGCCTCCTTGCTCGCACACGTTTTTTCAGTTCTGCCCACAAATTTTCGATAGGATTGAGGTCAGGGCTTTGATGGCCACTCCAATACCTTGACTTTGTTGTCCTTAAGCCATTTTGCCACAACTTTGGAAGTATGCTTGGGGTCATTGTCCATTTGGAAGACCCATTTGTGACCAAGCTTTAACTTCCTGACTGATGTCTTGAGATGTTGCTTCAATATATCCACATAATTTTCCTACCTGATGATGCCATCTATTTTGTGCACCAGGCCCTCCTGCAGCAAAGCACCCCCACAACATGATCCTGCCACCCCCGTGCTTCACGATTGGGATGGTGTTCTTCGGCTTGCAAGCGGCCCCCTTTTTCCTCCAAACATAACCATGGTCATTATGGCCAAACAGTTCTATTTTTGTTTCATCACACCAGAGGACATATAGCCTCGTTATTGTTATGTACCCGTCTTGTGTTACCTTGTATTTTTTTTTAACTTAAGTTAATTTAGTAAATATTTTAACTATTTCTTGAACTGCGTTGTTGGTTAATGGCTTATAAGTAAGCATTTCAAAGTAAGGTCTACGCCTGTTGTATTCAGCGCATGTGACAAATAAAATGTTATTTAATTCTAGTAGGGGGGGGGGCTGTAGACTATTTGTTAGTATACATGCATTCTGAAAGTATTCAGACCCCTTGACTTTTTCCACTTTTTTTAACGTTACAGCCTTATTCTAAAATTGATTAAATTAAATCCTCATCAATCTACACACAATAGCCCATAATGACAAAGTGAAAACAGGTTTTTAGGAATGTTTGCAAATTTATAAAAAAACGGATCCTTATTTACATAAGTTTTCAGACTCTTTGCTATGAGACTCGAAATTTGAGCTCAGGTGCATCCTGTTTCCATTGATCATCCTTGATGTTTCTACAACTTGCTTGGAGTTCACCTGCAGTAAATTAAATTGATTGGACATGATTTGGAAAGGCACACACCTGTCCATATAAGGTCCCACAGTTGACAGTGCATGTCAGAGCAAAAACCAAGCCGTGAGGTCGAAGGAATTGTCGTAGAGCTCCGAGACAGGATTGTGTTGAGGCACAGATCTGGGGAAGGGTACCAGAACATTTCTGCAACATTGAAGGACCCCAAGAACATAGTGGCCTCCATTCTTAAATGGACGAAGTTTGGAACTACCAAGACTCTTCCTAGGGCTGGGCGCCATGCCAAATTGCACAATCGGGGGCAAAGGGCCTTGGTCAGGGAGGTGACCAAGAACCCGATGGTCACTCTGACAGAGCTCCAGAGTACCTCTGTGGAAATGGGAGAACCTTCCAGAAGGACAACCATCTCTGCAGCACTCCACCAATCAGGCCTTTTATGGTAAGGTGGTCAGACGGAAGCCACTCCTCAGTGAAAGGCACATGACAGCCCACTTGGAGTTTGCCAAAAGGCACCTAAAGGACTCTGACCATGAGAAACAAGATTCTCTGGTCTGATGAAACTGAGATTTAACTCTTTGGACTGAATGCCAAGCATCACATCTGGAGGAAACCTGGCACCATCCCTACAGTGAAGCATGGGGGTGGCTGCATCATGCTGTTGGGATGTTTTTCAGGGACTGGGAGACTAGTCAGGATCGAGGGAAAGATGAAGGGAGCAAATTACAGAGATCCTTGATGAAGACCTGCTCCAGAGCTCTCAGGACCTCAGACTGGGGTGAAGGTTCGGCAGGTAGCTAGTGGTTAGAGTGTTGGGCAATAACCGAAAGGTTGCTGGATCGAATCCCCAAGCTGACAAGGTAAAAATCTGTCGTTCTGCCCCTGAACAAGGCAGTTAACCCACTGTTCCCCAGTAGACCGTTGTTGTAAATAAGAAATTGTGCTTATCTGACTTGCCTAGTTAAATAAAGGTTACATTTCAAAAAATAAATTCCAACAGGACAATGGCCCTAAGCACTCAGCCAAGACAACAGAGGAGTGGCTTCGGGGCAAGTCTCATTGTCTTTGAGGAGCCCAGCCAGAGCCCACACTTGAACCTGATCTAACGTCTCTGGAGAGACCTGAAAATAACTGTGCAGTGACCCTCCCCATCCAACCTGACAGAGCTTGAGAGGATCTGCGGAGAAGGGGAGAAATACCCCAAATACCGGTGTGCCAAGCTTGTAGCGTCATACCCAAGAAGACTTGAGGCTGTAATCGCTGTCAAATGTGCTTCAACAAAGTACTGAGTAAAGGGTCTGAATACTCTACATTATTAAAATACACTGCTCAAAAAAATAAAGTGAACACTTAAACAACACAATGTAACTCCAAGTCAATCACACTTCTGTGAAATCAAACTGTCCACTTAGGAAGCAACACTGATTGACAATAAATTTCACATGTTGTTGTGCAAATGGAATAGACAAAAGGTGGAAATTATAGGCAATTAGCAAGACACCCCCCAAAACAGGAGTGATTCTGCAGGTGGTGACCACAGACCACTTCTCAGTTCCTATGCTTCCTGGCTGATATTTTGGTCACTTTTGAATGCTGGCGGTGCTCTCACTCTAGTGGTAGCATGAGACGGAGTCTACAACCCACACAAGTGGCTCAGGTAGTGCAGTTCATCCAGGATGGCACATCAATGCGAACTGTGGCAAAAAGGTTTGCTGTGTCTGTCAGCGTAGTGTCCAGAGCATGCAGGCGCTACCAGGAGACAGGCCAGTACATCAGGAGACGTGGAGGAGGCCGTAGAAGGGCAACAACCCAGCAGCAGGACCGGTACCTCCGCCTTTGTGCAAGGAGGTGCACTGCCAGAGCCCTGCAAAATGACCTCCAGCAGGCCACAAATGTGCATGTGTCAGCATATGGTCTCACAAGGGGTTTGAGGATCTCATCTCGGTACCTAATGGCAGTCAGGCTACCTCTGGCGAGCACATGGAGGGCTGTGCGGCCCCACAAAGAAATGCCACCCCACACCATGACTGACCCATCGCCAAACCGGTCATGCTGGAGGATGTTGCAGGCAGCAGAACGTTCTCCACGGCGTCTACAGACTCTGTCACGTCTGTCACATGTGCTCATGTGCTCAGTGTGAACCTGCTTTCATCTGTGAAGAGCACAGGGCGCCAGTGGAGAATTTGCCAATCTTGGTGTTCTCTGGAAAATGCCAAACGTCCTGCACGGTGTTGGGCTGTAAGCACAACCCCCACTTGTGGACGTCGGGCCCTCATACCACCCTCATGGAGTCTGTTTCTGACCGTTTGAGCAGACACATGCACATTTGTGGCCTGCTGGAGGTCATTTTGCAGGGCGCTGGCAGTGCACCTCCTTGCACAAATCGGAGGTAGTGGTCCTGCTGCTGGGTTGTTGCCCTCCTACGGCCTCCTCCACGTCTCCTGATGTACTGGCCTGTCTCCTGGTAGCGCCTGCATGCTCTGGACACTACGCTGACAGACACAGCAAACCTTTTTGCCACAGTTCGCATTGATGTGCCATCCTGGATGAACTGCACTACCTGAGCCACTTGTGTGGGTTGTAGACTCCGTCTCATGCTACCACTAGAGTGAGAGCACCGCCAGCATTCAAAAGTGACCAAAACATCAGCCAGGAAGCATAGGAACTGAGAAGTGGTCTGTGGTCACCACCTGCAGAATCACTCCTGTTTTGGGGGGTGTCTTGCTAATTACCTATAATTTCCACCTTTTGTCTATTCCATTTGCACAACAGCATGTGAAATTTATTGTCAATCAGTGTTGCTTCCTAAGTGGACAGTTTGATTTCACAGAAGTGTGATTGACTTGGAGTTACATTGTGTTGTTTTTGAGCAGTGTATATTTGTCATTATGGGGTATTCTGTGTAGATTTGATGAGGGGGAAAAACTATTCAATACGTTCTAGAATAAATCTGTAATCTAACGTGGAAAAAGTCAAGGGGTCTGAGTACTTTCCAAATTCACTGTACAGTTGTGGCCAAAAGTTTTGAGTGACACAAATATTAATTTCCACATTTTGCTGCTTCAGTGTCTTTAGATATTTTTGTCAGATGTTACTATGGAATACTGAAGAATAATTACAAGCATTTCATAAGTATCAAAGGCTTTTGTTGCATCAACTTCGTGTAATTGTCAATGAGTCAATATTTGCAGTGTTGACCCTTCTTTTTCAAGACCTCTGAAATCCGCTCTGGCATGCTGTCAATTAACTTCTCGGGCACATCCTGACTGATGTTAGCCCATTCTTGCATTATCAATGCTTGGCGTTTTGTCAGAATTTGTGGGGTTTTGTTTGTCCACCCGCCTCTTGGGGATTGACCAGAAGTTCTCAATGGGATTAAGGTCTGGAGAGTTTCCTGGCCATGGACCCAAAATATTGATGTTTTGTTCCCCGAGCCACTTAGTTATCACTTTGCCTTATGGGAAAGTGCTCCATCATGCTGGAAAAGACATTGTTCGCCACCAAACTGTTCCTGGATGGTTGGGAGAAGTTGCTCTCGGAGGATGTGTTGGTACCATTCTTTATTCGTGGCTGTGTTCTCAGACAAAATTGTGAGTGAGCCCACTCCCTTGGATGAGAAGCAACCCCACACGTGAATGGTCTCAGGATGCTTTACTGTTGGCATGACACAGGACTGATGGTAGCGCTCACCTTATCTTCTCTGGACAAGCTTTTTTTCCGGATGCCCCAAACAATCGGAAAGGGGATTCATCAGAGAAAATTACTTTACTCCAGTCCTCAGCAGTCCAATCCCTGTACCTTTTGCAGAATATCAGTCTGTCCCTGATGATTTTCCTGGAGAGAAGTGGCTTCTTTGCTGCCCTTCTTGACACCAGGCCATCCTCAAAGTCTTTGCCTCACTGTGTGTGCAAATGCACTCACACCTGCCTGCTGCCATTCCTGAGCAAGCTCTGTACTGGTGGTGTCCCGATCCCACAGCTGAATCAACTTTAGGAGATGGTCCTGGCGCTTGCTGGACTTTCTTGGGTGCCCTGAAGCTATCTTCACAACATTTGAACCGCTCTCCATGAAGTTCTTGATGATCCGATAAATGGTTGATTTAGGTGCAATCTTACTGGCAGCAATATCCTTGCCTGTGAAGCCCTTTTTGTGCAAAGCAATGATGGCACCTGTTTCCTTGCAGGTAACCATGGTTGACAGAGGAAGAACAATGATTCCAAACACCACCCTCCTTTTGAAGCTTCCAGTCTGTTATTCGAACTCAATCAGCATGACGGAGTGATCTCCAGCCTTGTCCTCGTCAGCACTCACACCTGTGTTAACGAGGGAATCATTGACATAATGTCAGCTGGTCCGTTTTGTGGCAGAGCTGAAATGCAGTGTAAATGTTTTTGGGGGATTCAGTTAATTTGCACGGCAAAGAGGGACTTTGCAATTCATGTAATCACTTCATAACATTTTGGAGTGTATGCAAATTGCCATCATACAAACTGAGGCAGCAGAGTTTGAAAGTTAATATTTGTGTCATTCTCAAAACTTTTGGCCATGACTGTATATGTCAAGTTGCATCCCTGTCTCACCCCACAGCCCTGTGGAAAGATTTTTTGGGGGATCATATTAACTGCATAAGTAATGTTATGTTTTTCCCCTAACACTGCTTACCGTCAATTTGTATAGCAGACCCTCATGCAAAATTGAGTCAAGCTTTTTCGAAATCAACAAAGCATGAGAAGACTTTGCCTTTGTTTTGGTTTTTGTCAATTAGGGTGTGCAGAGTGAATACGTGGGCTGTCAAAGTAATTGGGTAAAAAGCCAATTTGACAATTGCACAGTACATTGTTTTCACTGAGGAAATGTACAAGTGTGCTGGTCAGAAAATTCTTGGCATTATCATTAAGGTTGCTGTTGACGCAAATCCCATGGTAGTTATTGGGGTCACATTTGTCTCCACTTTTGTGGATTGGGGTGATCAGTCCATGGTTCCAAATATTGGGGGAAATGTCAGAGCTGAGGATGTTAGTTTAATTGTAGCCAATTGGAATTTGTGGTCTGTATATTTTATCATTTCTTTTAGGATACCATCAACTCCACATGCCTTTTTGGGTTGGAGGGTTTGTATTTTGTCCTGTATTTCATCCAATGTAATTGGAGAATCCAGTGGGTTCTGGTAGCCTGTGATAGCTGATTATAAGATTTGTAATTTATCATGTATATGTTTTTGCTGTTTGTTCTTTGTTATAGGGCCAAAAAGATTGGAGAAGTGGTTTATCCATGCATCTCTGTTGGATAGACAACTCTTCGTATTGTTTGTTTAGTGTGTTCCAATTTTTCCTGAAGTGATAATAATAATAATATAAAGATAATATGGATTCTTCATTTGAGCTGTATGGATTTGACTTTGAGCTGATTTTCTGACGTGCCGTTCCATTTTCCGTAGTGTATTTCTTTATTGTTTTAGTAATTCACCATAGTGGAGGTGTAGACTCAGGTTTTCTTGGTCTCTGGTTGGATAGTTTTCTCAATTTCTTACATTCTTTATCAAACCATTTGTCATTGTTTTTCATTTTATTAGGCTGTCTACTGGACATTTTTAGATTTGATAGGGAAGCTAAAGGTCAAATATACTGTTTAGGCTTTATACTGGCAAGTTTACACATTCTCTATTACAATGAAATGTTTTGTCCAGAAAGTTGTCTAAACGGGATTGAATTTGTTTTTGCCTATTTTTTGGTAGGTTTCTACACTACTTTCCTTCCACCTATAGTATTTCTTAATACTGTGCAGGTTCTTTGGCCCTTTTTGAGTATTGCTCTGTTCAAGTAGTAACTAGCTAGCCATTTCACATCGGTTACACCAGCCTAATCTCGGGAGTTGATAGGCTTGAAGTCATAAACAGCTCAATGCTTGAAGCATTGCGAAGAGCTGCTGGCAAAACGCACGAATGTGCTGTTTGAATGAATGCTTACGAGCCTGCTGCTGACTGAGCGATGGTAGGCAGACTGCTCTATCAAATATCAAATCATAGACTTAATTATAACATAACACACAGAAATACGAGCCTTTGGTCATTAATATGATCAAATCCAGAAACTATCATTTCGAAAACAAAATGTTTATTCTTTCAGTGAAATACGGGTGGCATCCATAAGTCTAAATATTCCTGTTACATTGCACAACCTTCAATGTTATGTCATAATTACGTAAAATTCTGGCAAATTAATTCGCAACGAGCCAGGCGGCCCAAACTGTTGGATATACCCTGACTCTGCGTGCAATGAACGCAAGAGAAGTGACAATTCCACCTGGTTAATATTGCTTGCTAACCTGGATTTCTTTTAGCTAAATATGCAGGTTTAAAAATATATACTTCTGTGTATTGATTTAAAGAAAGGCATTGATGTTTATGGTTGGGTACATTCGTGCAACGATTGTGCTTTTTTTTCTGCAAATGCGCTTTTGTTAAATCATCCCCCATTTGGTTAAGTTGGCTGTCTTTGTTAGGAAGAAATAGTCTTCACAGTTCGCAACGAGCCAGGCGGCCCAAACTGCTGCATATACCCTGACTCTGTTGCAAGAGAAGTGACACAATTACCCTAGTTAAAATAAATTCATGTTAGCAGGCAATATTAACTAAATATGCAGGTTTAAAAATATATACTTGTGTATTGATTTTAAGAAAGGCATTGATGTTTATGGTTAGGTACACGTTGGAGCAACGACAGTCCTTTTTCGCGAATGCGCACCGCATCGATTATATGCAACGCAGGACACGCTAGATAAACTAGTAATATCATCAACCATGTGTAGTTAATTAGTGATTATGATTGATTGTTTTTTATAAGATACGTTTAATGCTAGCAAGCAACTTACCTTGACTTCTTATTGCATTCGCGTAACAGGCAGGCTCCTCGTGGAGTGCAATGAGAGGCAGGTGGTTAGAGCGTTGGACTAGTTAACTGTAAGGTTGCAAGATTGAATCCCCGAGCTGACGAGGTAAAAATCTGTCGTTCTGCCCCTGAACAAGGCAGTTAACCCACCGTTGCTAGGCCGTCATTGAAAATAAGAATGTGTTCTTAATTGACTTGCCTAGTTAAATAAAGGTGTCCAAAAATACCGATTTCCGATTGTTATGAAAACTTGAAATCGGCCCTAATTAATCGGCCATTCCGATTAATCAGTCAACCTCTAATTGCTACCTTGTAGAGGTGGACCTGGTCCATTGTCTATTGTGCGCTAGCTCAAAAACCCAACGTTAGCGCAAATTACAGCATTACAAATCTTCTCCGAAATGTGAGAATTATCTTTCTATCTGTAGTATTGTATAGCTTTTAAATTTCTCGCAGTAGGAATATCGCAAAAGTAGGATCAATGGCTCATTGGAGAGAAGACAACCTGCTGCGTTATGACACCGGCCAGTATTGAAATCTGACATGTATGATAGAAGTTTTTGTAATCTAAAAGTTGTATTCCTATTAACTTCCAGTATAGTGAGAGCGACTTTATCACGGTGCTACGTCAAACCGGACAGATTTCTGCCTGCTTGAACAGCAATATCTCATACGCATGAAAACATGAATTGACCCAGGGAATCGATAGAATATCGCTCAGAGATGCACAAAAACAATATAAACATTCAAAATGGGTGAACCGTTCCTTTAACTAAAGGGGAAAACTCTAGAAAGTTGAAGTTCAATCTCGTGCTTCTGATATTTTATTTTGTGCTGCAGTCCTGGAGGAGCTGCGTGTTTAGAGGGAACATTGCCCGTGACATTATTTCAGCCACTTATACTGAACAAAAATATAAATGCAAAAATTTCAACTATTTTACTGAGTTACAGTTCATATAAGGAAATCAGTGAATTTAAATAAATAAATTAGGCCCTAATCTATGGATTTCATATGACATTGCAGGGGTGCAGCCATGGGTGGGCACAGGCCCACCCGCTTGGGAGCAAGGCCCAACTGCAGATTTAGTGGCCTGATATTGTCCCCAGCACGAGGTTCACCTGTGTAATGATCATGCTGTTTAATCAGCTTCTTGAAATGCTCACTAACGGGCATGTAAACTAATTTGTGCTCAACATTTGAGAGAAATAAGCTTTTTGTGCATATGGAACATTTCTGGGATCATTTATTTCAACTCATGAAACATGGGACCAACACAACACTTTAGCATTTATATTTTTGTTCAGTATAGATAACTAGCAAGTTAAACTTAAGGGTCGCCCTAACTCATAGTACTTTGTTTTTCAAGCAGGAAAAAAAGATTAAACGCCTAAGAAATATCTTGTAGCGTTTTGCTCAGCATCAAATACATTTTGTGCTTAAGTTGCACTTCTGCACTCAGATGATAATTCATGAATGGGCATTCTATTAAAAGACAGCCCTCTGATGTGTAGCTACTTTTCTCGGTGTAGCCAGCCTACTTTTCTCTGGTAAAATGCAAGATTAACTTTAAGCAAAACATTAGGAAATGTAGCTGGTTACATTCTTTCAATGATAAACATTACAAAATATGATGGCCATGCATAGTGTTTTTTTGTTGTTTTTTTTCATTGTAAGCTCATTTACTTGTGTGGCTGCTAGCCAAATAGTGTTGCACTTCTGTTGTCATGTGATGGCAATTAAGCTATTTTCTGCAGAATGTGTTGCACTAATGTATTTTCCGTGAAGGAAGACTATAGTTACACGTCCCTGATCACTCTATTGATGCAAAAAAACAGACTTTCAATATAAAACATGACCCCTGTCAATACACAGCTGGACTCACCTGCTCCCACTTTCTCCCATTTGTGCGATTTACAAAAACACGTGTTCTGGGGAGCTACGGTAAGCTTCATAATGTAAAAGAATGTGACAGGTGAAATGAAGAGCTCAATCTGCTTTATCTCCTAACGTATTGCACAAGTTGACTGCAGGTATTTATATAAAGTAGCTTCAAATATTACAATTTATAGAAGTTTAGGAGGTTATTGAAAAGCCATCATGTGGCTATTTCCATATATCCTGGTATATAAGGTAAAAGAACATTATTAAGCAGTTCCCATTTTAAAATAACAGTTCTGTTTCCCGGAACAGTATAGATCACTTTTGTTCCCGCTTCTGATCCTCGTTCTTTTCTGTTTTTTTAAACCCCTGGTTTACACCAAGAAGATTGGTTCTTCATCCCCTGGAGAGGACAGACAGTTGTGAATGCACAGACAGAGCTATCAAACAGTCTCTCACTGCTGGAAACCCAATTACACTGCAATGGTAGTGGAGTGGGAGAATTATTTAATTGGCCTAGATGCCTGTGCAATGCTCTGTCCTTGCATGGCCAACTCATGTTGTAGAGATCAATTGTACTCCTCATTTTATTTAACAGTACTTCTCTTAATATATTTTAGGCCTACTGAAGATATGCCTTAAAATCAACAACCTATTCTCAGTAATGTGTGTTTTTACATTACTTTCTAATCAATTGTACTAAAGATGTGTATTTCCCTCCACGCTCCCCTCCAGGCGAGGATCTACTGTACAGATACCTGAGTAATGAGCGGATCCCCACCATCGCTGAGGAGGTCACATCAGTGGCGCCGCCCTACAGGCCACTGGGGGAACGGCAGCTGGTCCGAGGGGTGGACCACATCCGGGGCAGCCGCTACTTTGCCAACCAGGACCTCCACCACAGCGCCACCATCCCCTACCAGGACCATGACCTGGACAGCAAAAAGACCCCCATAGCCCCCGCCTCCAAACGCCCCCCGGCAGAGCCCTCGCTACTGGTCAGTTGGATCACACGGCTTAAGCTATTGACTCACTGATGATGGGCTTCCTGTTCCTGTCTTTGTCCTCCTCAGTGCCTTTTTGTCCTCCGACTGTTTGCAGTGGGCTCTCCTTCTCTCTCACTTTCTCCCTGCCTTCCCGGTGTTACTACTACTGTACTGCTCTACAACCAAACTGCTTTAGTAGTTAACTCACTGCATTATAATACATATCCTAACCAATCCTAGTCCCCTACTGACTACCAACCAATCCCAGTCCCCTACCAACTACCAACCAATCCCATCTCAGCCACACAATCAGATAAATATAGGAATATTTAGTGCGCTGGCTGCCACACCCAGTACATGCATGAGAACAATAATATTTGGAGCTAGACGTTTTACCAAAAGGAAATGTCTGTCTATCTGTCTACAAATGGACAACAGGAATGTTTTGGGACTTATCAGCCATGTATCTTCATGGGAACTTTTTTTAAATATTTATTTTTACTTACAGTGCATTCGGAAAGTTTTCAGACCCCTTCCCATTTTCCACATTTTGTTACGTTACAGCCTTATTTTAAAATTGATTTGTTTTTTCCTCAATCTACACATAATACCCCATAATGACCAAGCATAAAAAGGTGTTGACATTTTTGCAACAGAAACAACACTAAAATAACATAAGTATTCAGACCCTTTCTCAGTACTTTGTTGAAGCACCCTTGACAGCGATTACAGCCCTCAAGTCTTCTTGGGTATGACGCTACAAGCTTGGCACACTTGTATTTGGGGAGTTTCTCCCATTCTTCTCTGCAGATCCTCTCAAGCTTTGTCAGGTTGGCTGGAGAGAGTTGCTGGACAGCTATTTTCAGGTCTCTCCAGAGATGTTAGATCGGGTTCAAGTCCGGGCTCTGGCTGGGCCACTCAAGGACATTCAGAGACTTGTCCCGAAGCCACTCCTATGTTGTCTTGGCTGTATGCTTAGGGTCGTTGTCCTGTTAGAAGGTGAACCTTCATCCCAGTCTGAGGTCCTGAGTGCTCTAGAGCAGATTTTTGTTAAGGACCTCTCTGTACTTTGCTCCGTTCATCTTTCCCTCGATCCTGACTAGTCTCCCAGTCCCCGACGCTGAAAGAAATCCCCACAGCATGATGCTGCCACCTGTGCTTCACCGTAAGGATGGTGACAGGTTTCCTCCAGATGTGACGCTTGCCATTCAGGGAAAATACTTCAATCTTGGTTTCATCATAAGAGAATCTTGTCAAGGGGTCTATATACTTTCCAAATGCGCTGTATAGCACTGTATCTTTGAGATACAATCAAACACTTTTGCAGGGAGTATTAGATTTGAATTCCAACGGTGTGTTTTTATTTGAGATACAAAGAAAAGAGTTTCCAGGTTTCTATTGTACTTGTATATCTACTGTGTATTTCTTTACATGTCAGGCCCTTGTTACCATTCAGTTAAACTACACACTGCCAATGTTGGCCTTTTTAAAAGCTATGCATATAGGAACTCTACTGTCACAGATTGACGCTGCATGGCGGGTGACAAAATACTGTTTCAACATCACCAGCAATTATTTTCTCTGGGTTCAAGGCTATGCACTCTTCTCTGTACAGTCCCATGTCCTGCCTTGTTCTGGAGGCTGTAGACACACTGCTCTGTGATCACCCTGCTCAAAGGATGCGCACAGCTGCTTGTCTACAATCAGCCTTGGGAACAAAGATGTGTAGGTTAGGCCTTTGGAGTCACTGGCCAGGCAGTCTTCTGTAATCAGCACAGATAGCTTAGTGAGACTCTATGGAAAGCTTATAACAAGCGAAACAACACCAGAGTTGAACTGACAGTATTATTCAATACCACGAGATGTCAAATGTAACAAACACAATTGTACCTTTTTTGTAACATTTTGATAGTATATTATTAAAGGTCCAGTTGATTCCATTTCTCATTTGTTTTGTCTTTATTTATTTTTACTGAAGAACTAGATGAAACTTATTGTTATAGGTTGGTGATCTGTCAAATCTCCACACTAACCATTTCCATGAAAGGTGTTAGAATTGATACTTTCAGTGGCTATTCACCCTCGAGGGGACCTTCAGGGGCTTAAAGCTGTTATGATCTGGCCTAATTTGCTTTGACCTTTGAGAATGAACTCTACTTCTGTTTTTTTGAAGCATGTGGCGAAACTGGATAGTCAAGCTAAAGTTACCTTGTCTCTCTCTGCTGGCCATGCTTCTGCAACTGCCTTATTTCAAACTTAAATGGACCCTACGTTCTAATTAGGGAGAGTGAAGCATATGTCTTATTGTATCTTGCTTAAAATATACTCTTTTAACCTCTGTACGCCTTTTCTCCTACATCTGAATTGCACTCGGGACTCATTTTGTTATTTTCTTTGTTACATTTTATCAAAAAAGCTGGCAGACCAATTTGGCTTTTGAAAATCATAATACTAGACAAGAAGAACAACATTGACTTTGTCATATTTCTACATTAATCTCACTACTATCTCCCGCTCTACCTTTTCCCTGCATGATTATACCGGTTGTCTGGGTGCCCTCTGTCTCTGTTTGTTTTAGTCTCTCTTCCTTCTAACCATCTGTGCCCTGCCCTAGCCTGCCTAGCTATGGCAACCTGCGGTCCTTAACTAATCTGCATGTTTGTGGTGGGGGGAGAATACAGACTGCTCTTTGCTTCTCCCTGCACTGTTTGCTCACTTCTAACAAAAGCCACAGCCATGCATTATGTTCATGTGAAAAGGGAAAGATGTTATGTATGTTAACAGATTTGTATGTATTTCTTTTCACCATTTTCTTCGCAGGAGAAAATGTTGGTGTGTTGAATGACATGCTCTATTTTTCTTTTTTACATGTTAAGTCTTGGAGGCGAATCAGCGATTTGTCCAACTTAACACATTAGTAAATCAAAACTTCTAAATTAGCCACATAGATAGATATATGTTCTTAAAACATTAAGGATTTTTAAGTGACTGTAGAGCAGGTCTTGCCTCCAATGCCTTTCAACGATCTGGGCAAGACAGACTAGTGTAGTCTCTAACCCACAAGAACAGAAGATGCAGAGAAAGTGACTCAGAAGGCCACTAACTGTTGACCAGTGCTGTCTGGGTAGTGAATGAGTTAACTTCGTTCTTTGTGTCCGTCACTCACAGGTGTCTGACAGGCGCTCCAGCAGTGGCTTCCCCAACAGGTGGGTGGTCACATTACGTCACTCATCTGACTCATAGTCAACCATAACACTCATAACAACCCATTCTCAATTGCTTGTGTGTTGTACTGTAAGCATGTGAAGTATGAGGTCAGATAGGACAAATACCCCTGATATTTGGTGACATCTGAATGGAGCCCCCAGTCAGTCAGGGAGTAGTGGCATGTTTTTAACCAAGCCAGGGGTGGGTGCTCTGAACCGGATTTTAACGACAAATGAAAAAAGTACGTGCTAGAAAACTAACCTCAGCCTCATGGTGTCAGAGGACCAGACAAGAAGACCAACAGACTACTGGGATACGACATGCTAGACCACAGACAGGTAGTGTTACATACTCAAGGCATGACTTTCTTTGAATGATTAAGACCCAGAAGGAACAGGCCAGATCCTTCTGTGTGGAAATGGAGGACTCTGAATGAGGATACTTCTTATTTTAGGGATTTGGGTTTAATCTTTGAAGACATCACCAATCATATCGGATTCCCCTTATTGAAATTAAATTAACCTTACTTCGGTGACTTCTTACAAGAGGAATCATAAATGATGACCGTGTTATAACAAAACATGATTTTCCAAACAAACTATAAATACTGTTGCTGCTCCAACCTACTGACTGTTCCTTCCACCATCGTCAATCACCCCGTCTGTTTGGTAGAGCCTCCGTGGCCTCTCATTGGGCCTGAGGGGGTGTGACTGCACTCATTAACACTGGGATTGATGACTAATCCCAACACACTCGCACACCCCAAACTGCTATTTAAAGACCCCCTCATTCTCTGCATGTTTGTCACACTCATGAGTGC
The DNA here is from genome assembly GCF_029448725.1 of Salvelinus fontinalis. Taxonomy (NCBI): domain Eukaryota; kingdom Metazoa; phylum Chordata; class Actinopteri; order Salmoniformes; family Salmonidae; genus Salvelinus; species Salvelinus fontinalis. The sequence continues at coordinate 21,478,054 of NC_074679.1, read as the reverse complement.
CCACATATTAAGTCCCTTGTCCATCCTAATTGCACAGATTTCAGATCACACTGTTACACGATACAGTAGGCAATTGAGTGATTATTTGCATGTAACAGCATAAATACTTGATTATGAATATTCAATAAGTTTAGGACACTCAAAAGTATCTAGCTAATCCACTTACACACAAGTGAATTATTTTCAGCAGCCCTTTGTAAAAAATCAGAGGCGGGCACATCCACAGACGTATTAGCTGAAGGACTGATGATCATAAATCTCACCATGTCTCAGCCATCTTAAACCAACCTTCTGAGACCATCGAACAAGTTTTGAATTTACTGACACTGGGAGGAAAGATGTAAGGAATCATCAGACAGGGAAAAAAACGCTTAAGACTTCATAAACTGAAATTGCAGGGCGAGGTTTGTAGCTTGCTGGCGTAAATGTATGTATTTTAAGCATTGGGCGATAGCTATCTGTGTTCCATACTTCTGTGGCTCTTTGCCTGATAGATCCCCACTATCCTCCTGACACAGAGAGAAAACAAACCTGGCCACAATACCCATTTTGTCGGCGCAAATTGTATAAGAAAGTTAACTGAAATGGAGGCTAGATAAAGACAGTAAGTGCCTATGTATGAGCCAAGGATGCGCTAAGTATGTGTTGGTGATTTTCAACTTCCTGTATGAGTCATCCCAAACCAAAATGCTATAGTAAGTGTATGTGGTATGTTGAGGTTGATGCAAGGGGTAGAATGATTGTTTTGTACAAGTGAATATTACCAATGTGCCCACTGACTAATTGTCATTAGTCTAGATTCTATGCTAGATGCTTTGTTTCTAATCTTGCCTCCTCTCTTCTCACCAGATACAGCCAACCTCATATTCGATCCTGGTCCTTCTCCCAAGCGGTAAGGACATGTCTGACCCCTGAGCCTTAAAAGAATCCGTTTTTTGTCCATGAACTCTGTCTCCACCCCACTGGTTCAGAGTGGCTCCTGGTCTCCATCCCCACATCCCAATCCCCCATGATCCTGTTAATGGTGATGAGAAGCCCTGGAGTACTCCTGTGATGAATGAAGCACACATACTTAGCATTGATTTCACAATTCAATTAACAGTGATAGATTTATAACTCTGCCATACCCTATCAATTAAAGGGTCGTTTTTGGAGGAGAAGAGTGAGTGTGAGAAAATCAACCACAGATTAACAAGAGACCTGCTACACACTCTAAACCATTATCCATATCCTTCATGGTCTTCATAATCGTGGCCATTTCATTGCCAGTCTAATATCAGTTAATAGCTAACCATGAAAGTGGCCATTCCGGAGGATCTTATCAGCAGCGGAACATAACCAACTGTTATGTCTCAATGAGCCGTTGTCGAAATTGACCTGCCACTGATTGGTTATGACAGATCTAAGTATTGGATTACCTGGCTGGGGGGAGTATCGTAATATTCAGTGGCCAAGCCTCTGCATGGGCCCAGTATTTCAAAAGTTATCCATTTGGATTTCGCCTATCTGATAGGATTAAATGTATAGAAATAGAATGGACCAATCATTGACTTGATTGGGGACTCTCGTTCTAGTCATTCTATTTCTATGTATTTAATCCTATCTGATAGGTGAAATCCAGATGGATAACTTTTGAAATATTGGGCCCTGGCGATCACTTCCCTGCCTCCTCCCTTCCTGTCATATCCAAGAGAGCCATGAGTTAGTTAATATCAATCCCTAAATCACACATAACAGACATACACATCCAGTGGGGTCTGATATATGACCACAGGGGGCCTAGTGACAAGGGAACGTATCACTAGTGCATTGCAGGTGCATGCTGTCCAGGACTTATTTAACACAAGACCTAAATGTCAAGGGGGGGGGGGGGGGGGGTGCTGTGTAAGCCACAGGACGGGAGGGGGAGGTGCTGTGTAAGTCATACATTACATTTTTCCCCCTCTGAATATTTTCAGAAGGAGTGGGGGATCATGTATGTAGGTGGGGGGGATCATCATTGCTCATCAAATTATGGACCACTGCAACACTCAGTTAACTCAATTTGTCCACTGTGTTCCCTGTGGAATTAGTGCCACAATGCCAGGCAACTGGGCAATTACCTATAACAGGGTCTTACAGCGCAGTGGGGCCTTTGCCAATCTCTTGTAGTCACAGCACACTGAGCAGTGTAAAGAACCTGATACCATCTCCAGCCCTGCAGCCCGGGGCCCAAGCCCAGCATGAGAGACCCCGGGTAAAGAAGAGACACTGTCTGCCAGTGAAAGCCCCTTGCTCCGGAGCAGGGCTCGGGGAATATTAAGTGCCGTGACAATTCTCAGAATGGAACATGACGGGAGATTTAGCCCACAATGCTGTGACAAATCTCCATTCCCAGGAAGGCTATTGGACTCTGACATGAGTGGCGGAGGGCTATCTTAATTTCCCCCACTGTGGTTTTTTATGTTACAAAACATGTTCAGTGCTAAATCATTCTAATGCCACATGCTAAGACTTTTGTTCTAGAAAGAATGAGAACAGTACCAGCAATCTTTTCCATTTGAAAAGCCATGGCCCAGTTCATTTTAACTTGGTGATGACAATGGTGTTGCTTGATATGAGAGGGAGAGACAGAGGAAGGGAGGGAGAGAACCTCCATAATGGTATATTTTGTGAAATGTATTCAATAGTAATGGCTTTAGTAGAATGTAATACCAGCATGATTATGGTAAGTGTAATTGTTTGCACAGACTGTGGGTATACTGTATATGGTCCACAGCAAAGAGTGTGACAATTCAATGAATGTCAAGTCAACAGGATGATGTATTATACACAAGTGTAGCCTGCTATGTCCCTATATTATGCCCGTCACTATATGGGCACAAAGGGGCATGAAATGAGCCCCATGAGAGTTGAGGTCAGGGGGGACACGAGGAGGAGGGTAACCTCTATATAATAGTTGTCCTCTCCAGGAATGTCTGGTTTGCCACTAGTGTCCCAGCACAGGGAGAACCCACCACATTCAATCCTCGGAGCAGATAGCAGCTTCCATCCACCAACATTACAGCCCCAGTCAGAGCATTAGATCTGCTCACGCATGCAGACAATGCTATGGCTACGGCTCCCCACAGGGAGAGAAGAGTTTTGATTTTCCCTTATATTTCCTCCCAGAAAACCATAAGTGGACCAAGAGGGAACTCTCTGCCTGTGATCTAGTATTTTATTATCTGTTGCTGAAGCAGCAGCTACTCTTCCTGAGGTCCACATAAAACATGACATAATACATATCAACAGGCAAGAACAGCTCAAGGACTGAACTACACACATTTTTTTATAAGAACTATTTTTCTAAAAAGGTCCTACGGACAGTTACATGCATACATACAGTGAGCTCCAAAAGTATTGGGACAGTGACCACCCATATGTTGGGGGGTGGGCTCTGTACGCCATAGAAATTATTGGTAAATAATGTATTGTCGCATTTGAGTCACTTTTATAGTAAATAAGAATAGAAAATATTTCTAAAGACTTCTACAATAATGTGGATGCCTCCATGATTACGGATAATCCTGAATAAATCCTAAATAATGAGCGAGAAAGTTAGACACACAAATCATACCCCAAGACATGCTAACCTGTCACCATTACAATAACGGGAGGTTAGCATTTTTTTGGAGGCATGATATTTCTGCGTCTAACTTTCTCATAATCTACGATTCCTTCAGGATTATCCGTAATCATGGCGGCATCCACATTATTGTAGAAGTGTTTAGAAACATATATTATCTTTTCAATAAAAATGACACCGCCACATCATTCATTACCAAATTCAGCTGGGGTCTAGAACTTAGGGAATGATTTGTACCAAATGCAATGCTTTTAGTTGTAGATATGTTCAGTGGTAGTTTATTACTAACCACCCATTCCAAAACTGATTGCAACTCTTTGTTTAGGGTTGCAATGATTTCACTAGCTGTGGTTGCTGACGTGTATAATGTTGAATCATCAGCGTACATAGACACAGGCTTTGCTTAGTGCTAGTGGTCGATCATTAGTACAAAAATCGAGAACAGTAGAGGGCCAAGAGAGCTGCCTTACGGAATACCACACTTTACATGATTTACTTTAGAGTAGCTTCCATTAAAGAAGACCCTCTGTGTTCTATTGGATAGATAGCTCTCAACCCAATATATATCAGAGGATGTAAAGCCAAAACACATATGTTTTTACAATAACCGATTATGGTCAATAATATCAAAGGCTGCACGGAAGTCTAACAATACAGCTCCCGCAATCTTCTGATGATCTGACACATTTCTTTCCTTTTTCCTAAGGCACCTCCGTTATGGTATATTTTATGAAATTCATTCAGTAATGATGGCTTTGATAGACTGTAATATCCGAATCATTATGGCAAGTGTACTTGTAATTGTTTTCACAGACTGTTGATATATATGGGCTAGAGCTAGAGTTTGACAATTCAATGAAAGTCAAGTCAACAGGTTTGGCGTATTATACACAAGCGCTGGCTAGAGGGACATCTAGTGGTTACTGGGTGGTGGCGCACACACTAACTCAAGTGGAAGAATTCTGAATCACTGATACTTTATGTTAAAACTGCATTATTATAGGCCGATATGATCTTTACACAAACACGGGGTTTGGTTAAACAATTTAACTAGTCAATACATCATAGAAAGACACACATTTTAGGAAATGGCTAGGCATAAAAAGGTTCACTGAACCCGGGATTAGTCCAGTCAGTGTTTTGCTTGGCACTTGAACATAACAAATCCTACCAATTAGGCCTACCCCGTAGTTTTGTGATGTTGTATTCAGTTCCAACCATGGCAGTTATTGGTCCTATTCGGGATTCTTGGGAGGTCCCCCTACCCCATTGAAGATGGTTAGAGTTAGGTTAGGGTTTAGGGTAGGGAAGTCCCATGGATCCCCCAGATGGCACTAACCAGCAGTGATTGAGTGTGGAAGCATTTGGCCCCTCTTGACCTCTCTGATGTGGTTATGCTGCTCTCTAGAGCTGGTTACATAGTTTCTGTAATCTGATAACCGGTACAGTTAGTTCATCTGTTTAGCTGTGGTTAGTGGATCCATAGAGTGAAGTTCATAGACCTTGCGTAAAGCTGCAGCTGTGGTAACAGTGAGGCATCATTCAGTTTAGCTCATGGTCATCGGTTGGCTAACAACCGGAAACATGTTGCTGACTGAGATGCAAGTGTGTTGAGCTAAACTGAGGGAGAAGTGAATGCTGGGTAGGTTTCCTTTCTGTGGTATGTGTCATTTGGTGAGGACCAGCCTTACGATGCAGTTAGTTTAACTGAAGCAGGACTCTGAAGTGTATATCTCTTAACCTGGTTTGAAAGCAACAGGTACTGATTAGTAAAACAATTATCATCTTGATATCATTTATGTTGTATTATTAATGTATTATAGGAATGGGATTTTTGAGCTGCCAGTGCTTAAATAGTTTTCAATTCATACATCTTACTGAATTGGATGCATGTACTATAGATCTATTATGACTATGGATCTGGAATGAGTGTATCCTTAGTTCACATGCTTTTATCACTGGCAAGGTACCTTTTGGTTTGTGTGGCTATGGGGTCTGTTAGGGTCCCACCATCGAAACCTTCAGTTATTCTCTGTTTGGAGCCCAGTTCCCTTGAGGGAGTATCCTATGAGGAAGTTGGTCAATAATGTCAATGCAAAGAAAACTGTGTTTCTGCCTGTGACAATGTCGGTTTCCATGTTTGGTTTGAAGATATTTTGCTGTAATGAAAAGGACTGACTACATTTTTTTTTTTTTTTTTCTTTAGCAGACACTTTTATCCAAAGCGACTTACAGGAGCAATTAGGGTTAGGTGCCTTGCTCAAGGGCACATTGACAGATTTTTCACCTAGTCTGCTCAGGGATTTGAACCAGCAACCGCTAGGCTACCTGCTGACACAATCATGTGAAAATTGACCTATGGGGACAAAATGCAATTTAGTGTACATGCTTTAAATGGATACCTACTCATCCATGATGAGGCAGTTCCCCCTTTTTTTCTGAATCCAGAGAGAACAAGTTGACGTTTTTGACATTTTTAGTATTGCACTCTGTCTATTGATTTAAAATGGAGGGTAAATAATATTTTTTTTCTTGTTGCATCCAACCACACGGCATGAGTATTTTAAGGTCTGTGAATAAACTTAAAAGGTCTCTCTCTGCAGGCTGCCTTCCCTATATCTCTGGCTCCCTCCATGGCAGCTGATGACTACAACCCTGTAAGTACTGGAGATTATCTATAATTCCTTTCTCATATGATATCATCATTAAATATATAAATTAACTTTATACACTGAACAAAATATCAAAGCAACATGTAAAGTGTTGATCCCATGTTTCAAGAGCTGAAATAAAAGATTGCAGAAATGTTCCATACACACAAAAAGCTTATTTCTCTCATTGTGCACAAATTTGTTTACTTCCCTGTTAGTGAGTATTTCTCCTTTGCCAAGATAATCCATCCACCTGACAGGTGTGGCATATCAAGAAGCTGATTAAACCGCATGATCATTACACATGTGCAGTTTTGTCAAACAAGACAATGCCACAGACGTTTTGAGGGAGCGTGCAATTGGCATGCTGTTTATTTCTCTACCGTAAGCTGCCTCCAACGTGGTTTTAGAGAATTTGGCAGTAGGTCCAACCAGACTCCCTACCACAGACCACGTATGGCGTTGTGTGGGTGATCGGTTTGCTGATGTCAACGTTGTGAACAGAGTGCCCCATGGTGGGCAAGCATAATCTATGGGCTACGAACACAATTGCATTTTATCGATGGCAATTTGAATGCACAGTAATACCGTGACAAGATCGAGGCCCATAGTTTTTTAAAAGATATTTGTGACCAACAGATGCATATCTGTATTCCCAGTCATGTGAAATCCATAGATTAGGGGCTAATTAATTTATTTCAATTGTCTGATTTCCTCATATGAACTGTAACTCAGGAAAATCTTTGAAATTGTTGCATGTTGAGTTTATTTTTATTTGGTATATATGAACAATTTGATTTGATTTCTTGTAAATACCACATTTAGAATTTCAGAGAGAGAAGGAGAAAGAGAATGAAAACATGAAAGAGACAGAACAGGATGTTAGAGAGCGAGAATGCACACAAGTTGGCAACAAATAATTATGTTCGAGAGAGTGAGAGCGAGAGAGACATATGTGCCACTGTTGGTGTGAAACAGGATGTTCCAGAGACTATATTTGAGGTAGTTGGGTGAATGACTGTCTGATCGAGCACTACCTTCAATCACCCATCTCCTGAACTAGTGATTATCTGACCTCTTACTACCTTCTGTTCTCCAAGGTTTCCCTGAGACAGAAGTCCAGGAGGAAGACTCGTGGAGGTAAATTGTTATCCAGGCCTGATTCTGCTGCTTGCTGTTTGTGCGGCTCAATTGTAATTTGGCCCCTTGATGTGGGCGTGTGAAGTGACAGGATGATTAGAGAGAGAGAGAGAGAGAGTGTGTGTGTGTGTGTGTGTGTGTGGAGGGTTGTGTTGCAAATGCTTTAAGACAAGGCTCAGCAAGAGAGCCCAGTATTATTAGCCTTCTGTTCATGGGCAGTTACTGTATGCTGAGCAGTCTGCTTCATTGTGTGTGATATAATCCTTTGGAAGACCTTTTTGACTACTTCCTGTCTGACAACTTACATGTGACACAGGTAGGCTGAAAATGGTTAAAAGAGATTCTGAATTTGCTGTACATAAAAATAATTTGAGACCAATCAAAGTGTCGTATTAAAATGCCTGCATTGCAATAGATTGAAATGGAGGGTTTATTGTTGCATCCAACCACGGTGCATGAATTCAGGAACTATCCTCTGTGTGTTTCTATGTTCAGGTAATGTGGCAATGAGCAGGCGGAGGGTCTCGGTTAAAGAGCTGGGGGAATCTGACCACCAGGGCTGGCTCTACAGGAAGAAGGAAGGAAAGGGCTTCCTGGGCTTCAAATGGAAGAAGTACTGGTTTGTGCTGAAGAAGACTTCTCTGTACTGGTACACTAATCCGCTGGTGAGTAACGTTCACCACTTAGCCCGCTACGCTGAGTCATCCTGTCATTGCCACAGCTGCCTGCTGCCTCTCGTCACCGTTGGAGTTTGACATGGTGTTTCCTGAAGCTGGAAATGTCAGTGTGTCAGTTTCTTCTACAGAGGCTGATGTGATCTGCATGACTTATTGGCGTGATGGAGGAATTAATAAAGCCTATGTTTACCATGTGTCCAAACAGATTTGAGTGAACTAGAAATTGAGAAAAGGTGACGGGTGTTTCAAGTTTTAATGTCACGTGGACAAGTACAGTGAAATGCCTTTCTTGCCAGCTCTAAACCCAACAATGCAGTAATCAATATCAAGAATTGAAGGTGTTATGGATTAGGTGATGGTGCATGGAATAGTGTTTTTTATTTTTTTATTGCTTTGAAAGGGGAATCCCTTTAATGCTAAGAATCTGTCAATCCGGTCTTATTTTTAGGCAGAGAAAGCAGAGGGATACATTAACCTGACTGACTTCATGATCGACAGAGCATTGGAGTGCAAGAAAAAATTGTAATTAACTTATTATCTTATTTTACAAAATCATGCTACTGTTGGTGTAAAAATGTCAATGAGTATTCCAAGTAATCATTGACCATTTACTGACCCTTTTTCAGTCTGAGCAGAGTGTGAGTGATTGAACAGTGAGAAAATAAATGTTCACCTCTCTCTTGCAGTGCCATCAAAGCATGTCACCCGCAAGTCATGATGTTTTACTTTGCAGCTGATACCTATGAGGAGATGAACATGTAAGTCACATGAGTGTCATGGAAGTCAAGTTAAGAGTGTCATCGTAGAAGCAGCGTGAGAAATGTGACCGTCTCTCTCTGTTTGTCTTTTGCAGATGGTTGAATAAGCTTGGGCTCGCTTCAATCCAATATGAATCAGCAGAGAGCAACACTGCTGGTAAGTTTTCATGTTGATCAGTCAGAATGATTTATCATTTATCAGTCAATTCCACCAACTGACTCACACTGTTCTTTACTACTATTGCCTCAGTATCCCTGCTGATTATTGTTTGTCAAGCGAAGACTGGGGAGTATGTAGCCTAATGGTATTTTGACTCTGTGTCCAGAGTGCTACAGCGAGGCAAGTGATCACGAGGAGGCTGAGACAGAGGCTCCCCCTCCCCCATACTCAGAGCAGATGAGCCAGGACTCTGCGGATGTGGGTGGTCCACATGGCAGTGGACATCAGGTCAGTAGGCACTGGGTTGTTGAGGAAGCTCTGGTAATTAGGGCTAGGAGTTTTTCCTAACCGTGTGACCTGACCAAGAAACATTTGGGGCCCTAGTTACACTGTGTTGCATTTCTTTCTGCAAAGTGTTGAGCGTTAAAGTGGCACTCCAGTCTTTTCACCTCATTTAACACCTGATTTACTTAACAAAGGCACATCTCAATAGGTGGTCCAGATATGTCATGACATCACAAGTGGGGTCTTTCTTTTGTTATCTATTGCTCCTCAAGCCACCCTGCATACCACTGCTGGCTTGCTTCTGAAGCTAAGCAGGGTTGGTCCTGGTCAGTCCCTGGATGGGAGACCAGATGCTGCTGGAAGTGGTGTTGGAGGGCCAGTAGGAGGCACTCTTTCCTCTGGTCTAAAAAACTATCCCAATGCCCCAGGGCAGTGATTGGGGACACTGCCCTGTGTAGGGTGCCGTCTTTCGGATGGGACGTTAAACGGGTGTCCTGACTCTCTGAGGTCATTAAAGATCCCATGGCACTTATCGTAAGAGTAGGGGTGTTAACCCCGGTGTCCTGGCTAAATTCCCAATCTGGCCCTCAAACCATCATGGTCACCTAATAATCCCCAGTTTACAATTGGCTCATTCATCCCCCTCCTCTCCCCTGTAACTATTCCCCAGGTCGTTGCTGCAAATGAGAACGTGTTCTCAGTCAACTTACCTGGTAAAATAACGGTAAAAAAAAAAAAGCAAGGGGGGAGGCCGATGACATCACAGATTCCCATCAGACCAACTCCTTGAATGCCCTACTCTTTAAAGTTTGCAGTTGTCTAAAAAAAATTTCCTTCATATTTCCTTAACATATATATATTTTTTACCCTTTTAGTGGGTGTACTTTACTGTATTTATACTTGGGTTATCGCTTTTCAACAGTAAAAGTAAAAAATAATCACTAGAGGACATCTATTAACCCTGCTGAACAACACCCTTTATGTTCATGTCTCCCAGGGTAGCCTCCTTCCCCCATACTCCTTCTCCCCTCCTAGCGAGATCAACGGATCCTTCTCCTCACCTGTCAGCACGATAACATCACAGAGTTCCGTGTCCTCTCTGGCCAAGCATCGTCAGTCCTGGCTGGACCTGGTCTCGCAGGCCTCTCCTGTTGCCGGGGAAACGGTGGTGTGCTCTGTGCAGGTCCACACAAATCGGTCCCCACAGCATCAGGAGAACGAGGGGCCCCTACAGCACCACCAGGAGGCTTCGTCCTTCCAGGACCCCCCAGGGAGCACAGCCAGGGAAGACTTTAACCCCAGGGAGCAGACAGAGGAGTTGGCTGTTCTAGAAATAGGGACAGAAGATGGTGAGGAGGCTTCTTTAGCTGTTTTTTATAAACAATTGTTGACTTAAATATATTAATTAATTAATTGAGAAGGAAAAGGAAAATCCACCCATCTAACAATTTATATGATATTAAGGAAAAGTGAGAGCCGTAGTTGTGCACTTTGGATGCATTTTGTTCTTATGCTATCAGATCTGTGGATAAGAGAAGTGCAAGTAGACCACACTTCATGTTGCCTCTGGTTGTATAATGTTACAGCTTTGGTCTTTGGGAGCACATTAGAGCTGACAGTAAAAATACACTACGTGACCAAAAGTATGTGGACACCTACACGTCGAACATCTAATTCTAAAATCATGGAAATTAATATGGAGTTGGTACCCTCTTTTGCTGCTATAACAGCCTCCACTCTTCTGGGAAGGCTTTCCACTAGATGTTGGAACATTGCTGCGGGGACTTGCTTCCATTCAGCCACAAGAGCATTAGTGAGGTCAGGCACTGGTGTTGGGCGATTAGACCTGGCTCGCAGTCGGCGTTCCAATTCATCCTAAATGTGTTCGATGGAGTTGAGGTCAGGGCTCTGTGCAGGCCAGTCAAGTTTTTCCAAACGGATCTCGACAAAGCATTTCTGTATAGAACTCATTTTGTGCACGGGGACATTGTCATGCTGAAACAGGAAAGGGCCTTCCCCAAACTGTTGCCATAAAGTTGGAAGCACAGAATTTTCTAGAATGTAATTGTATGCTGTAGCATTAAGATTTCCCTTCACTGGAACTAAGGGGCATAGCTCGAACCATGAAAACCAACCCCAGTCCATTATTCCTCCACCAAACTATGCATTCGGGCAGGTAGCGTTCTCCTGGCATCCGCCAAACAGATTCGTCCGTCGGACTGCCATCTGGTGAAATGTATCACTCTAGAGAATGCGTTTTCACTTCTCCAGAGTCCAATGGTGGCAAGCTTTACACCACTCCCGCCGACACTTTGCACTGCATGGTGATCTGAGGTTTGTGTGCGGCTGCTCGGCCATGGAAATCCATTTCATGAAGCTCCCAACAAACAGTTCTTCTGCTGACATTGCTTCCAGAGGCAGTTTGGAACTCTGGTAGTGAGTGTTGCAACCGAGTACAGATGATTTTTACGCGCTTCAGTACTCGGCGGTCACGCTCTGTGAGCTTGTGTGGCCTACCATTTTGCGGCTGAATAGGTTGTTGCTCCAAGACATTTCCACTTTACAATATTAGCTCTTACAGTGGACCGAGGCAGCTCTAGCAGGTCAGACATTTTACGTACTGACTTGTTAGAAAGGTGGCATCCTATGACGGTGCCACGTTGAAAGTCACTGAGCTCTTCAGTAAGGCCATTCTACTACCGATGTTTGTCTATGGAGATTGCATGGCTGTGCGCTTGATTCTATACACCTGTCAGCAACAGGACATAGCCAAAACAGCAACATAGCCAAATCCACTAATTTGAAGGGGTGTCCACATACACTATATATATATATAGTGTATGTGGACAGACACATACACTATATATATATACACTGCTCAAAAAAATAAAGGGAACACTTAAACAACACAATGTAACTCCAAGTCAATCACACTTCTGTGAATTCAAACTGTCCACTTAGGAAGCAACACTGATTGACAATACATTTCACATGCTGTTGTGCAAATGGAATAGACAAAAGGTGGAAATTATAGGCAATTAGCAAGACACCCCCAATAAAGGAATGGTTCTGCAGGTGGTGACCACAGACCACTTCTTAGTTCCTATGCTTCCTGGCTGATGTTTTGGTCACTTTTGAGTGCTGGCGGTGCTTTCACTCTAGTGGTAGCATGAGACGGATCCTACAACCCACACAAGTGGCTCAGGTAGTGCAGTTCATCCAGGATGGCACATCAATGCGAGCTGTGGCAAAAAGGTTTGCTGTGTCTGTCAGCGTAGTGTCCAGAGCATGGAGGTGCTACCAGGAGACAGGCCAGTACATCAGGAGACGTGGAGGAGGCCGTAGGAGGACAACAACCCAGCAGCAGGACCGCTACCTCCGCCTTTGTGCAAGGAGGTGCACTGCCAGAGCCCTGCAAAATGACCTCCAGCAGGCCACAAATGTGCATGTGCAATTTTTAGGACCTTCCTCTGACACCGCCTGGTGTAGAGGTCCTGGATGGCAGGCAGCTTAGCCCCAGTGATGTACTGGGCCGTACACACTACCCTCTGTAGTGCCTTGTGGTCAGAGGCCGAGCAATTGCCATACCAGGCAGTGATGCAACCAGTCAGGATGCTCTCGATGTTGCAGCTGTAGAACCTTTTGAGGATCTCAGGACCCATGCCAAATCTTTTTAGTTTCCTGAGGGGGAATAGGCTTTGTCGTGCCCTCTTCATGACTGTCTTGGTGTGTTTGGACCATTCTAGTTTGTTGTTGATGTAGACACAGAGTAACTTGAAGCTCTCAATCTGCTCCACTACAGGCCTGTCGATAAGAATGGGGGCGTGCTAGGTCCTCCTTTTCCTGTACTCCACAATCATCTCCTTAGTCTTGGTTACGTTGAGGGATAGGTTGTTATTCTGGCACCACACGGCCAGGTCTCTGACCTCCTCCATATAGGCTGTCTCATCGTTGTCTGTGATCAGGCCTACCACTGTTGTGTCTGCAAACTTAATGATGGTGTTGGAGTCGTGCCTGGCCATGCAGTCGTGGGTGAACAGGGAGTACAGGAGGGGACTGAGGACGCACCCCTGTGGAGCTCCAGTGTTGAGGATCAGCGTGGCAGATGTGTTGCTACCTACCCTCACCACCTGGGGGCGGCCCGTCAGGAAGTCCAGGAGTTGCAGAGGGAGGTGTTTAGTCCCAGGAACCTTAGCTTAGTGATGAGCTTTGAGGGTACTATGGTGTTGAACGCTGAGCTGTAGCCAATGAATAGCATTCTCACATAAGTTTTCCTTTTGTCCAGGTGGGAAAGGGCAGTGTGGAGTGCAATAGAGATTGCATCATCTGTGGATCTGTTTGGGCGGTATGCAAATTGGAGTGGGTCTAGGGTTTCTGGGATGATGGTGTTGATGTGAGCCATTACCAACCTTTCAAAGCACTTCATGGCTATTGACGTGATTTCTACGGGTCTGTAGTCATTTAGGCAGGTTTCCTTTGTGTTCTTGGGCACAGGGACTATGGTGGTCTGCTTGAAACATGTTGGTATTACAGACTCAATCAGGGACATGTTGAAAATGTTAGTGGTGACACCTGCCAGTTGGTCAGCACATGCCCGGAGCACACGTCCTGGTAATCCATCTGGCCCCTCAGCCTTGTGTATGTTGACCTGTTTAAAGGTCTTACTCACGTCGGCTACGGAGAGCATGATCACACAGTCGTCCGGAACAGCTGATGCTCTCATGCATGCGTCAGTGTTGCTTGCCTCGAAGCAAGCATAGAAGTGGTATAGCTCGTCTGGTAGGCTTGTGTCACTGGGCAGCTCGCAGCTGTGCTTCCCTTTGTAGTCTGTAATAGTTTGCAAGCCCTGCCACATAAGACGAGCGTTGGAGCCGGTGTAGTATGATTCAATCTTACATTTACATTTACATTTTAGTCATTTAGCAGACGCTCTTATCCAGAGCAACTTACAGTAGAGTGCATACATTTTATTACATTTTACATACTGAGACAAGGATATCCCTACCGGCCAAGCCCTCCCTAACCCCGGACGACGCTATGCCAATTGTGCGTCGCCCCACGGACCTCCCGGTTGCGGCCGGCTGCGACAGAGCCTGGGCGCGAACCCAGCCCAGCCTGGGCGCGAACCCAGAGACTCTGGTGGCGCAGCTAGCACTGCGATGCAGTGCCCTAGACCACTGCGCCACCCGGGAGATCTTAGTCCTGTATTGACGCTTTGTCTGTGATGGTTCGTCGCAGGGCATAGCAGGATTTCTTGTAAACTTCCGGGTTAGAGTCCAGCATCTTGAAAGCGGCAGCTCTACCCTTTAGCTCAGTACGGATGTTGCCTGTAATCCATGGCTTCTGGTTGGGGTATATACGTACTGTCACTGTTGGGACGACGTCCTCGATACACTTATTGATAAAGCCAGTGACTGATGTGGTGTACTCCTCAATGTCATCGGAAGAATCCCGGAAAATGTTCCAGTCTGTGATAGTAAAACAGTCCTGTAGTTTAGCATCTGCTTCATCTGACCACTTTTTTATAGACCGAGTCACTGGTACTTGCTGCTTTAGTTTTTGCCTTTAAGCAGGAATCGGGAGGATAGAGTTGTGGTCGGATTTACCAAATGGAGGGTGAGGGAGAGCTTTGTACGCGTCTCTGTGTGTGGAGTACAGGTGATCTACATTTTTTTCCCCTCTGGTTGCACATTTAACATGTTGATAGAAATTTGGTAGAACTTATTTAAGTTTCCCTGCATTAAAGTCCCCGGCCACTAGGAGCGCCGCCTCTGGGTGAGTGGTTTCCTGTTTGCTTATTTCCTTATACAGCTGAATCAGTGTGGTCTTAGTGCCAGAATCTGTCTGTGGTGGTAAATAAACAGCCACGAGATGTGGCTGTTTATCGTCCTGTTTTCGCAGTTTTGGATAAGAATCACAGAAGGTTGGTGGCACCTTAATTGGGGAGAATGGGCTCGCAGTCATAACTGGAGCGGAATAAGTGGAATGGTATCAAACACATAGTTTCCAGGTGTTTGATGCCATTCCATTTGCTCCGTTCCGGCCATTATTATGAGCCGTTCTCCCCTCAGCAGCCTCCTGTGCTAAGAATACAGTACATTTTCTAATGACTGTCAATTAACCAGTTGGAAAAAAAGATTAACCGAAGCAGTTATAGTCAAAACTATGTAAATACTGTCAATGAGCTTTAAATCACTTAATATTCTGTTTAACCATTTTTGATTAAGGAAATTGATCCCAAACCTCATCTTTTGGGATTTTTGTGAAGTAGTAATATATCAATATTCTTCTGCTGAAATGTGAAGTTGTCCATTGTATTATTCTTGCAGTGAACCACGAAGCCTCGTCTGATGAGATGGAGAGATTGTACATCCACCTCAAACAGGCCAGCCTCTCTCCCATAGGAGACCGCAAACCATCCACCAAGAGGGACTTCAGAGCCTCCTTTATAAAGCGATGCAAAAACCAGGACATTAACGAGAAACTGCATCTCATCAGGACCCTCAACAGCACGCTAAAGGTACATCTGCCAACTTGACTAGAATTATTGTATGCTTTTGTTTTGATCAGTTTATCACCACATAGGTGGCAGTATCAAATTGTTGTCCTTGTTTTCTGTACTAATTGTATGTGCTGTTTGTGTCATTTTGAATAGTATTGCAAGTATTGAGACCCTTGAGCAAAGTTACACTCTCTCTCTCTCTTCCCCTTTGACTCAGGCCAAGGAGGCAGACCTGTTGACCATAGAGCAGGTGCTGTCAGACCCTGACCTCACCTCGCCCAGATTCAGGGAATGGAAAGAGGCCAACACACCTTTGCTCCAGGAGATCTGTCTCAAGCATGTACACCAGGTGGCAGCACAGGTAGAACCTTCCGCAGCAGCAGCCAATGCCATCGCTGTCTCCTTTGTGGAGACCAGTTTATAAGGGAGTAGGATGAAGTTGCCCCTAAACACTGATCTAATGTCAGTTTTGAGTTTCTCCCACTAATGCTTATTAATAGGATTTGGGATGGATGAGCTGATTGTGGACCTGTGCCTAAGGGCAACTTTTACTCAGAGTTTTATAAGACTCATTGCCATTGTCTACCCATAACCCAGTAGCACTAATAGTTGTACTTAGGCTGGATTTTTATCAAACTACATACAATAGGAAGCAGCTCATGTCTTGCCACTAAGTGGACTCATGATAAGAATAGTGTATATATATTTTTTAAGTTCTTAACTGGAGTATGTGCAAACATTTGGTTGATTGGATTTAATTATATGGCTTTATATTGTTAATGTTGTTGTAATTTATCTTTTTATGTTTAGAGATCTAACAAAATTATGTTTCAATGTGTACAGTATTTGTGTTTGCTTGTTTTTGTGTTATTTTAAGTAGTGAGTGATGGAAAATTGGGTACATGTGAACCATCTCTCAGAAAATGTATTTCCAAGTGTTTATTTTGCAACATGATCAGTAGCCCATAGGACAAGGTTTTATTTTCTAATAGTTTTACTAACAGTGCCACAGACATGCACTAGTACTGCCTTGACTAGTACTGTGACTTAGACTGTTATCTTGTTTACATTAGGATCATGATACTGTTGTGGGTTTGCCTGGATACATTTTCATTGAACATTGCTGTATGTGATAGATGTTACATTCAGATCCATGGAGATGTTGTTATGCAATCATAACATTTTGTGCCAGCAACAATTCATCATGAATTGTAATTTAGATGATTTAGCTGTGTGGTAAATATTTTAAATACAATAATTGTACATAAGTGTAAGGTGTGTACAATTCTATATTTTCATTGGTCAATTATCATTAATTGCCTGTAAGAGTATTAAAGCGTTTAAATGCTCTGCGTTATAAATATATTTGTGTCTTTGTATTTTATTCCTCTGACAGTTTATTCAAATAAGCATACTCTATCGGGGTGTTATAGGATTTGTTGGCCACGAGTCGTCGCCAATTACTTTCATTTGTCTACTGGACCTGCAATGCCAGTGTGTGACACTTGGGTTCGCTGGTTTCTGTGTACTGTTCGTATTGGATTTCGTTGTAGTTGTGCGCCATATTGGCAATCTCCTCCATCTCACCAAGCCGGTTGTTGAGAACAATATAAACATTTTACAGCGAACCCAAAATACAACACCATGGAGTCAGTCAAAGCATTCAACGACGAGGTTTGTATGATTTCCCCCCCATTTCAATGGAAGTGACTGTTAGCGAATTGTATGATTGGCGTCAAGTAGAAAATGGGGAGAAGGGCAACGAAATACAAGGCCTCATCTTTTCAGTACACACGGTTTGCTTCGCCTATGAATATTCACCACCCATTTAGTATTTGCACGTGTAAGCGAAGCTCTATCGTAATTTGGTCAGAAATAACTATGCTAAATTAAGCGAACTGTAGCTAGGTACTGTACCAACTACTGTAATGTTAGCCACATTGCAATCTGGCAGAGTGCGCTAAGAATGTTTAGTTAAAGTTAGTTAGCTTCGCTGAGTGAGTTTAGCTATTACGTCAGCTAACTCAAACAGCTTAAAAATAACTAGCTACAACCCGTGTACACCGCCCAATCTTATTTAGTTAACTAGCTAATTTATTACCTGTCACATTCAACTGTAAAGGTTTGCTGGCGAGCTAACTAACAATGTTAGCCAAGCTATGCCTAGCAAGGCCGTGTAAAACGGCTAACGTTAGCTAGGTAGCTAATGTTATGTTTTAGCGTGGTGGCCGTGTGCAGTAAACCAATAATTTACTTTGTATGACTAGGTATCTACACTATATGTAGTAAGTTAGCAAATATATTTGGTTCCAAACGTATTTTGCTTGGACATCGCGCGTGCGCCAGCGCCTTGCCAGTTTGCGCACACATTTCGTGCATCCAAGTGGTCGAGTCAATTCGTCTGACTGGTATGCAGTAAGTCCCAATTAGATGGGACTTCTGGTTTCTCAAGTCCCAACTTCACATTTTCCTCATTCTTATTCTTCTACACGCCACTCGTTTTACACAATTTAAACTGGAAACAAAATTCAAACTTTAAAATGTGCAGACTGGTCTGGAATAGTGTGCTTGCAAACAACGTTTTGATATTTATACATTTTAAACACTTTCTTTGTCCATCTTCATTAACTTTAATAGGACTTTTTTCAACATGTTAAAGCTCCACATTGTTACTTAATCACTTCCAACACTCACTGTAAACAATGTAACTTTTGACTCTTCAGCTTTGATCACTTTGCAATCGATTTAGACAAAAAGTTAGAGCATTTGAAATGTTCTACTTCTCTTCTATTCAAATGTGAAATAACAGAATGTGGTAAATAAAAAAACGTTACAGCTGTTTAAGTAACCACATCAACATTTTCTCTAACTACAGTGCATTAGGAAAGTATTCAGAACCCATGACTTTTTCCACATTTTGTTACTTCACAGCCTTATTCTGAAATTGATAGAATATATATATCTAAACACAATGCTCCATGATGACAAAGCAAACACATGTAGTTAGTGCTATCCGGGATCCATGGGACATCCTTAACCTTAAGAGTTATGGTGGAGGTTATCTAACCCTAACCATTTTAAATGTCATATCCAATAGGGTATGGACCTCCCAAGAATCCCAGTTGGACCAATAACTGCCATGGTTGGAACTGAATTAAATATCACAAAACTATGCTCGTACGCCTAATTGGTAGGATTTGTTAGGCCCAAGTGCCAAGCAAAACACCGACTGGACTAAACCGGGTGCATTCTGAAAGTATTCAGACCCTTTGACCTTTTCCACATTTTGTTACGTTACAGCCTTACTCTAAAATGGATTAAATAGTTTCCCCCATCATTAATCTACACACAATACCCCATAATGACGTCGCTGCACAGCTATTTTCAGGTCTCCCCAGAGATGTATGATCGGGTTCACGTCCGTGCTATGGCTGGGCCAGTCAAGGACATTCAGAGACTTGTCCTGAAGCCACTAGTGCGTTGTCCTGGCTGTGTGCTTAGGGTCGTTGTTCTGTTGGAAGGTGAGCATTCGCCCCAGTCTGAGGTCCTGAGCGCTGTGGAGCAGATTTTCATCAAGGACCTCTGTACTTTGCTCTATTCATCTTCTCCTCGATCCTGACTAGTCTCCCAGTCGCTGAAAAACCTCCCCACAGCAGGGTGCTGTCACCACCATGCTTCACCGTAGGGAAGATGTGACGCTTGGCATTCAGACCAAAGAGTTGAGTCATCAGACCAGAGAATCTTGTTTCTCATGGTCAGAGTCTTTTAGGTCTTTTGGTGAACTCCAACTCCTTTCCAAATCATGTCCAAGTTGTAGAAACACCTCAAGGATGATCAATGGAAACAGGACGCACCTGGGCTCAATTTCGAGTCTCATAGCTAAGGGTCTGAATACTTATGTTTAACATTTATTTTTATTTAACCTTTATTTAATTAGGCAAGTCAGTTAAGAACAAATCCTCATTCACAATGACTGCCGAACCCGGACGATGCTGGGCCGATTGTGCGCCGCCCTATGGGACTCCCAATCACGGCCAGATGTGATGCAGCCTGGATTCCAACTAGGGACTGCAGGGGACGCCTTTTGCACTGAGATGCAGTGCCCTAGACCGCTCTGCCACTCGGCGGATAATAAAAAAAACATTAGCTACAATTTCGAAAACAAATACATTTTTGCTTTGTCATTATAGGGTATTGTGTGTAGATTGAGGGGAATAATAATTTAATACATTTTAGAATAAGGCTGTAAGGTAACAAAATGTGGAAAAAGTCAAGGGGTCTGAATTCTTTCTGAATGCACTGTATTTTTAAACACTGCTGTTTTGACCACTCTAACAAGTCAGACAAACTCCTCTACTTCACTGCTATTCAAATCTGGCTTTTGAACAAAAATATCTTCTACCAATAAAAAGTTCCAGGTGTTTGTAGGAGTTTAGAGTGACGAAAAAATAAGCTAGCTAATGTCAGCTAACAGCTTTCTTATGTCTCATCATTGAGCAACTCAGGCGGAGCTGTTGCAAAGGATACTCTCACAAACTTAGAGTAGAGGGTTACAACTGTTTGTCGGAGTTTAGAGTGACGAAAAGCACCTAGCTAACGTCAACTAACACCTCTCATATCGCGTCATTAAGCAGCCCTTGTTATGGATACCGATGTATTTCAATGGCAAAAAGAGGGCCATATACTAGAATTGTAAACTAATCTAAAATTCTAGATCTCCTGTTTCACCGCTTAAACTCCAAACTAATGCTCTCTACTCAGATTGCTTGTCAAAATATTTTTGATGCTGTATATAATTTAACTATAAGCTTTTAAAGTTTGCATAAATTAACATGCGTTTGAATGAGAACCACAGGAACCAACAGTCAATCTTGAACTGTTCAAGCTAGGGACACCAAACCAACTTTCACATGTTCAGACTATCCCAACTTAACATGTTTTCAGACTATCCTATATAAATTTGCATAAATTAGCATAACATAACCCACCAACAGTAACCTCGAACCGTTCAAGCTTGATACAGCAAACCAACTTTAATATGTTCAGGCTATCCTAACTTTTCATCTACCTACTTTTTCAAATATACCCAGTCACCAACACTACCACTACTATGACATTTTTCAAAACCATAAATACTTTAATACGGCTTTGCTTTAAATAGTAAAGTTTAAATAGTAAAGTAACTACCACTTTAAAAACAATAATTTTAAAGTGGTAAAGGAAGTCCCACTAATTGTACATCATGTACAATTACCATCTAGTTCACACACAGACCTGTTATTGCTCAATCTCGTGTGAACTTACCTTAACTAACTTATCTAGTTAAGAACTCTATAGCAATAATGCATGTCTAAACTAGTCCTACAGTGCACAATTCAACTGGTGTGACAAGTTAACTTGGCTAGCTTGCTAGCACTCGATAGCTAGATACTCATGATCTGGATAGCGGACATGCTGTTAGGACTGATGTTGCAACAAGCCTTACAAATGGTGATGTGGCCACATGACATGGTGTGCCTGTGTAGAATTACATAACATGACCCATTAAATCGGATACCATTGACAACATACAGAAAATTAAAAGATCAGCATCGTCCCCAATAGTATCAACACACACTACTTTTTCAGCTACTGAAAAAAACAAGTAAATAGACTGGAGGCTATTTCTTGATTGATCTTTGTGTTCATAATAAAGGAAGCCCTAAGTGTCTTCAAACACTTTGACTACACTCCTTCCCTGGCCTATGTAGCCTACTGTACAAACTCTTCAAATGCATTTCAAGTTAAATATTTGCCATTTCTCTGAAGCCTTAGCCCTGACAATTGTTTCTTGTCTGATTTAATGACTGTATATTATATTAGATGTTTAAAAGGTTTGTTTCCATCGCTTTTTGTGTTTCAGCTCTACTCTCTGAATGAGTACAAACCTCCGATCTCCAAGGCCAAGATGACCAATATTACCAAGTCTGCAATAAAAGCAATAAAAGTAAGTATGTAGAAATGAATGAAAAGAGACAGAGTTGGGGTGATCGCGGACAGGGAGCATCTCTCCCAGCCATACAATGAATGGGTTGCAATCAATCCTTGTCTTACCTTAACTAACTAAACTCCTAGTCGTTCTGACATGTTCATGCAATCCACTCTGGTTCGTTTGCATAAACTGATTAAACCCAATCTCTAGAAGTAATACAAATGTCAGCCGGTGTGTTTTGGAGTTTACCGGTCGTCCTATTCACTCTAACCAAAAGATATGTAGATAACACTTTAAGCCATTCATTTTTTATAAATTAAGCACCTTTTTGTCAGACTGACCAATTCTGTGTCATTTGTATTTGATAACACTAATTTCAAAATGCGTCATAAACTGTGCTGTCACTAAGGCTGGTATAACATGCTTATAATTAGGACTGATGAAATACAGTTGAAGGTGCCACTGAAGAATGGGCCTCAATTTTGATCATTCCGTTTGAAGTGGTAGCTACTTACCAGTAGCTACGTAGATAAGCTAAATGTTTTGGTTGGTAATGGAGAGGTTGTTACACTTTTCCTGTGACCATGCCATTTCTCTCCAACTGAGAGCACTAACCCTAACCCTAATTATAATAGTGTGCTACTGTCAGGTGTTGTTGGCAGTACTTAAACTCCAACTCGTGTTCGCCATGGCGCAAACATCGTTCTCAAATAGAAGCGATTGTATTTTCTTATGCTAGATAGTAACTTCTGCTGTCTGAGTTAACAAGAGCATGAATAAAACACCAGGACGGGTGAACTGATGAGTGCTTCAATAGGCCTAAATCACAACCTTATTTCTCATGAGATCTCACCTTTTATGGTATCTGTTCAAGTCCTCTTTTGTTTCTTTTCCATACTGGTATGACAGACGGTGCTTAATGCTGATTACTAGAAATGGGTGGAAACACTAGTGTAAGCATATTTTAGCTTGACATGCAGATTGATGCTGATAAGCTGCTTCTCTTTGATTGGACATTTCATATACCCTCATAAGCTTTGATGGTAGATTGTGTTGCCAGCTCCTGCCCAGCTATACTTTGATAACTCATCTGTGAATTTAGTTAGTGCCTGTGGTGTGAGCCCAGACACCACAGGATGTGTGTTGCTCTCTGAATGGAGAGACAACCAGTTGACAGGCTCTTCTGGGTTTTGCATGGCATGTTAGACAGTAGGAGTAGCTTTTCACTTTGGGGGGCATCATCTATTGCAGCGCATTTCTCAAACTTCTACCAAAAACAAACACAGGCAATGAACATACAGGAGACAGAGGAGAAAAGGGAGATGAACATAGCATCAACTTTGGAAATGTAGTCCCAACACAAAATATGCTTTATTTTTTGTATTGACTACAATCTAAGAAGGATGTCCTCTTCCTAAGAGCTCCCATACTTTCACACTGCTAGTAATTCACTGCTGGCTGAAACCTTGAACCAAACTCCTTCATAGTAGTCATCTGTATGCATCCTAATCAATCATTTCCTGAGTAGTTACACTTAAACAGAAAGAATCCTTGACTTTCAAGTCATAGACCAGTCTTACAAAGACATCTTATCGCTAAAATAATCTTATCGCTCGTTGCCTTCTCCATCTTTCCAATGTCTTTCGCTATACCTCTCACAGATCTCTCTCAGTCTCTATGAACAGCTCCTTTACCTTTTAACAACGGATAACAAAATAAGCTGTACCACGATGAAGTGCCTTGCTAACCACTTTTGGGGATGGTTAATCAATGTTTATTTTTTTCGTGTTTCTGAATCTGTACGAATTAGTGTGATCTTGGTGTTGCTGTGCCTGTGTTGCCTGTGAATAACTCCTGTTTCCCCTTCCCTCAGCAGCTCTCGCAGCTCCCCCAAAGCACTGAAAGTGAAGCAGGAGGATGGGGTGGAGAGAGTAACAGAGATAAGGGAACCCCTAACCAGCTTAGGTAGGAGATGGGCTGTTTCAAACAAGGAACATGGAAGAAGCCAAACCAAGGAGACACAAATGTCTCCCTCATAGAGAGAGCTTGGGATGGCTAGGGCGCTCTTGGCTCCTCGAGTCCCTGCTCTCTACCCCAGCAACACTTTCTCTTTTTTCTGGCTTTCATACGTGGTTCAGTTCTGACTGAGGTAGAACAGAGTTGAATTGACCGAGCTGTTTCGGGCTCTTTTTAAGTTGTTTGAACTTGAAAAGTTGTCCATCAGTGTTCTGTCTGTAGTGTAGGCTAAATAATGTTATGTGGGTGTCTGAGTTAAACTGCCCAGCTATTGCTTCCCCCCTTCTTTAGAGTCTAATAGGCCAAGGTGGACTAAGAACGGTATCTTATTTGAAATCCTGTTACTAATGCAAAGTAGCTGTTTGAAGCCATGCATTGCACAGTGGCGGTGGTCACCGTTGGCATCAGGACAATACTGCAGATGAAGGGGAAGTTTTATCACTGACAGATGAAACATGTTGTTAGTTCTCCATGAGTAATGATACAGTGCCTTCGGAAAGTATTCAAACACCTTGACTTTTTCCACATTTTGCTACGTTACAGCCTTATTCTGAAATCTACACACAATACCCCGTAATGGCAAAGCGAAAACAGGTTTTTGGAAATGTTTGCAAATGTATAATATATATATATATTTTTTTATACCTTATTTACATAGGTATTCAGACCCTTTGCTATTAGACTCGAAATTGAGCTCAGGTGCATCCTGTTTCCATTGATCTTCCTTGAGATGTTTCTACAACTTGATTGTAAATTGTAAATTCAATTGATTGGAGATGATTTGGAAAGGCACACACCTGTCTATATAAGGTCCCACAGTTGACAGTGCATGTCAGAACAAAAACCAAGACCATGAGGTCGAAGGAATTGTCTATAGAGCTCCGAGACACGATTGTGTCGAGGCACAGATCTGGGGAAGGGTACCAAAAAATGTCTGCAGCATTGAAGGTCCCCAAGAACATAGTGGTCTCCGTCATTCTTAAATGGAAGGAGTTTGGAACCACCAAGACTCTTCCTAGAGTTGGCCAATCGGGGTAGAAGGGAGGTGACCAAGAACCCGATGGTCACTCTGACAGAGCTCCAGAGTTCCTCAGTGGCGATGGGAGAATCTTCCAGAAGAACAACCATCTCTGCAGCACTCCACCAATCAGTTCTTTATGGTAGAGTGGCCAGGCAGAAGCCACTCCTCAGTTAAAGGCAAATGACAGCCCACTTGGAGTTTGCTAAAAGGCACCTACAGACTCTGACCATGAGAAACAAGATTATCTGGTCTGATGAAACCAAGATTCAACTCTTTGGCCTGAATGCCAAGTGTCACGTCTGTAGGAAACCTGGCACCATCCCTATGGTGAAGCGTGGTGGTGGCAGAATCATTCTGTGGGGAGGTTTTTCAGCGGCATGGACTGGGAGACTAGTCAGACTCAAGGGAAAGATGAACGGAGCAATGTACAGAGAGATCCTTGATGAAAACCCTGCTCTAGAGCGCCCAGGACCTCAGACTGGGGTGAAGGTTTACCTTCCAACAAGACAACAACCCTAGGCAAGAGGAGGAGTGGCTTCGGGACAAATCTCTGAATTTCCTTGAGTGGCCCAAGCCAGAGCCCGGACTTAAACCCAATCGAACATCTCTGTAGGAACCTGAAAATAGCTGTGCAGTGACGCTCCCCATCCAACCTGACAAAGCTTGAGAGGATCTGCAGAGAATAATGGGAGAAATCCCCCAAATACAGGTGTGCCAAGCTTGTAGCGACATACCCAATAATACTTGAGGCTGTAATCGCTTCCAACGGTGCTTCAACGAAGTACTGATTATTGAGTCTGAATACATACACTACCGTTCAAAAGTTTGGGGTCACTTAGAAATGTCCTTGTTTTCGAAAGAAACTGCATTTTTTTATCCATTAAAATAACATCAAATTGATCAGAAATACAGTGTAGGCATTGTTAATGTTGTAAACGACTATTGTAGCTGGAAACGGCGGATTTTTAAAAATGGAATATCTACATAGGCGTACAGAGGCCCATTATCAGCAGCCATCTCTCCTGTGTTCCAATGGCACGTTGTGTTAGCTAATCCAAGTTTATCATTTTAAAAGGCTAATTTATCATTAGAACTCTTTTGCAATTATTTTAGCACAGCTGAAAACTGTTGTTCTTTGTTAAAGAAGCAATACAACTGGCCTTCTCTAGTTGAGTATCTGGAGCATCAGCATTTGTGGGTTCTGAAACTCGTCAGTCTATTCTTGTTCTGAGAAATGAAGAAACTGAAGATCTCGTACAACGCTGTGTAGGAAGAATAGGAAGAGGAGTGGGAGGCCCCGGTGCACAACTGAGCAAGAGGACAAGTACATTAGAGTGTCTAGTTTGAGAAACAGATGCCTCACAAGTCCTCAACTGGCAGCTTCATTAAATAGTACCCGCAAAACATCAGTCTCGACGTCAACAGTGAAGAGGAGACTCCGGGATGCTGGCCTTCTAGGCAGTTGCAAAGAAAAAGCCTTAAGGCCAGCATCCCGGAGTCTCCTCTTCACTGTTGATGTTGAGACTGGTGTTTTTTGGGTACTATTTAATGAAGCTGCCAGTTGAGGACTTGTGAGGTGTTATTTTAATGGACAAAAAATTAGGACATTTTTAAGTGACCCCAAACCTTTGAACGGTAGTGTATGTACATGTGATATTCCATTTTATTTTTATTTTTTAATAGAAATTATGGGGAATTGTGTGTAGATTGATAAGGGGAAAAAGCTATTTTTAAATAAGGCTGTAACGTAACAAAATGTGGGAAAACTCAAGGGGTCTGGATAAATGTTGGCAATGTAAACACTTTCTATTATTCCCAAAGCCTGGTGCATTGAATGGAAGTTGTAGTTAGTTGTATGTTCAGTCACACAATATTTTTTTATGCAGGATATTTGATGCCTCAGATGCAGATATAACATCTTGTTTTGATGTAGGCTAGATTCAACTCATGAGCTACTGTCAGAGCCTATACTTAGTAAGCCAATAACCGACAGCTGAAGTTGTATTAGCCAGTATTGAGAGTAATGCGGGTCAAAGGTGACCTAAATATCTCTGAACCCTTGAAACATGTAGTCTACAAAATGATTGTAGTACAGCAACAATGATTAGAGTAGGCAGAGGCCTCTTTGCTTGTTACTCAAAAATGTTGCTGAATAAGCACTGCATATGCTGCTCCCAATTGCTTTCATATAACCTACACCATAGTAAAATTGTGCTTCAGCACTAGGCTTGGGCGGTATCCAGATTGTCATACCTTCATTCTGACCTTGTGCCATCCCTGGATATTCGTTAATACCAGCACTGAAACCAAGGGGTGCTATTTTCACTCCGAATGTTAGCAATAATAACAGGTACATGTAAAATCCCATAGCGAATTCTAGCTAAATGCTAACGAATGCATGCAAAAATCTCATACAGTCTCTGATTCAAACTATTTGCAGGACAGACATTCCAGCTCATAAAGTTATACAAGGAACTTAAAATGCTACTCACTGTTTGCGGCACTGACTAAACAAATATTAGATGGCAAGGCTACTAAGTTAGCAAACCAAATGCACAACTGCAGAGAATTTAGCACATTTTAGACAATTCACTTAATAGTTATAAGATATCTAGCCGGCAAACATTTAGTTGTGAATTCCATACTGTAACTAGATCACCTGGCGCGTGCTGCACAACCGTGAGTGACTCACAAGGCTCCGGTCTCTCGTTGCTGTGTGCTTATAAACAAATGTGACTGGGGACTACCAGTAAGCTTAGTAATGTAAAATAATGTGACAGGTGAAATGAAGAATGCAGTCTACTTTATCTCCTAGCGTATTGCACAAGTTGACTGCAGGTATTTACTTAAAAAGTAGCAATAAATATTCCAATTTATGAATAAAAATGTAAATAAATTGTTTCAACGGTATTGAAAAACAATCCTGTGGCTATTTCCAAATACCCCGGTATATGCGGTATACAGTATACCGCCCGAGCCCATTCAGCTGCCAGATTAAATTTAAACATTTAGGAGCAGCATATGCTGTGTGCTTTCTTTATTCATAGTGTTTGCTATTGGCCCAGTACCACCAGTGAGAAAGTCATTCACTCCTTTTTTCCCACAACTTTTCAGCATACTGGTGTGTTATAACACCTGTGCCACCGAAATGGCTGGGGAACATCTGTCTGCTTTGTTATTGCTAGAGGTTGGTTTATACCACCCGATGAAGATGATGCCCTCTAAATGTTCAGCATAGGATGTTTAGTTCATGGACAACATCATGACTTTTAACATTACAAAATGATTTAAGAATATACTGCTCTAGGCAAGACTAGGCTATATAATCCCTCATATCCCTGTATATAATCCCTCATATCCCTGTATATTATACCTCATATCCCTGTATATAATCCCTCATATCCCTGTATATAATCCCTCATATCCTTGTATATTATACCTCATATCCCTGTATATAATCCCTCATATCCCTGTATATTATACCTCATATCCCTGTATATTATACCTCATATCCCTGTATATTATACCTCATATCCCTGTATATAATCTCTCATATCCCTGTATATAATCTCTCATATCCCTGTATATAATCCCTCATATCCCTGTATATTATCCCTCATATCCCTGCCAGTGTTTCTCCTATATTCATTCATCATTAATTTGGCTCAATGACTGGATGTGGTGCTGCCATGGAATGCTGTTGATACTGTACTATATTGGCAGGTGCTGCCATATAATGCTGTTGGTACTGTACTATACTGGCAGGTGATGCCATGGAATGCTGTTGATACTGTACTATACTGGCAGGTGCTACGTTGGAATGCTGTTAATACAGTACTAATGCTTTGTTGGCATCGAATATATGAAAATGATTTGATAGTCAATGAAAGGTATGGATATAGACCTAGTGAATTGAATATCAAGTCATATTTTCTAGAAGATTGTACATGTTTGAGATATATGATGCAAGGGGAAAGATATAGAGAACATTGAAACAGGATATTTTGACTGGAATTGAAAGTTGATGGAGAAAGCGTCAATGAAATGTAGCTTGCACAATTATCATGTAACCAACAATTATGGGCAATAACCCTAGTTATTTTAGGGGGGGGGGGGGGGGGGGGTTGTACTTTATTTTCAAGTAGATCTAGTTTATCGGATTAGCAGTTTTTCTTATTTTTACATAAAGTGAGTAAAGTTTGTGGTAATCATTATTCTTGCAGAACGGCAGGGTTGGGAGGAGAAGCGTCATTTCCTAAAGTTGCCAGCAGTCAAAACTATTCGTTTTTGAGACGAGTGTCTTCAAAGCTGTATTGTATTTATTAGGTATTTTGTAGGACATTTTTAAAGAGCATTACAAGCTCAAAACATTTTTCAACAAAAATGACAGTTGTGACAATAACTGTGGCGATTTGCATGACAATTAGATACTAGCTATAATCTTTACCCAAAATTCCATAATTGTCACAGCCTTACTTGTGTTACAATTTGAGCTTGAGCCACTCCTTGATCAGCCAGTTCTTGTCACAATGACAGTTTTTTTTAATCATTCATGATTTAGCCAGTGTTCATTCACTGTTATCAAATGAAGGACACTTTGCATTTGAGCTGGCTGTCTTTCAATACAGGCCTGCACTTGTCCCGCTTGCTCTCTAGCACGTAAACACACACACAACACAAACCCTTGCAGCGAGAAGCATCTTGAGTATACCATTTACTGCTTACCAATTGCAGCTAAATACAGTGAGGTGATGTTTCTCTTGGCACTTCTCCACGTGCTTGAGGTATATTTAGTGTCCTATTATAGCTAGTATCTACTTTTGTGTCGACTCTCATACAGGTTTCCTGTTCAAGAGTTGACACAAAAGTAGATACTGAGTGGAGCTTGAATAATATACAGTATTCTGCAGTAGTCTACACTCAGTCCCATTGCTCCTTCTTAACCTGTTCTAAATGTACAGGAACCAAACAGTGAGTATGGATACATGCACGCAATAATACACTGAGTATACAAAACATTAAGAACACCTGCTCTTTCCATGAAATAGACTGACCAGGTGAATCCAGGTGAAAGCTAAGGTCCCTTATTGATTTCACTTGTTAAATCTACTTCAATCAGTGTAGATGAAAGTGAGGAGACCGGTTAAAGAAGGATTTTTAAGCATCGAAACAATTGATACATAGATTGTGTGTGCGAGCCATTCAGAGGGTGAACGGGCAATAAAAATATTTAAGTGCCTTTGAACAGGGTATGGTTTTTGTCAAGAATTGCAATGCTGCTGGGTTTTTCACACTCAACCGTTTCCTGCGTGTATCAGGAACCACCCAAAGGACATCCAGCCAACTTGACATAACTGTGGGAAGCATTGAAGTCAACATGGGCGAGAATCCCTGTGGAACGTTTTCGACATCCTGTAGAGTCCATGCCCTGACAAATGTAGGCTGTTGTAAGGGCAAAAGGGGGAGGGGGATGCAACTCAATATTAGGATGGTGTTCCTAATGTTTGGTATACTCAGTGTATGATTATTGTGGATAGTTGGATTAATATAGCCCAAATATTTGGATTTAAAACGTCAACATGCTTTGCAAGAAGAGCTGTTTACATTGACACATCTGAAATCAGGCTACTTGATGGGATAAATGCAGGAAGCCTATTTGATGCTAGCATAAGGCATGTACTCAGTAAGTGCATACTGACCTTCCACCACCCAGATATACTCCCTGACTGCTCTTCAGCCCTACCACATGACCCTACTCCCCATACCTCTAATATACTCCCTTACTGCTCTTCAGCCCTACCCCAGGACCCTACTCCCCATACCTCTAATATACTCCCTGACTGCTCTTCAGCCCTACCACATGACCCTATTCCCCATACCTCTAATATACTCCCTGACTGCTCTTCGGCCCTACCCCAGGACCCTACTCCCCATACCTCTAATACACTCCCTGACTGCTCTTCGACCCTACTCCCCATACCTCTAATATACTCCCTGACTGCTCTTCAGCCCTACCACATGGCCCTACTCCCCATACCTCAAATATACTCCCTGACTACTCTTCAGCCCTACCCCATGACCCTACTCCCCATACCTCTAATATACTCCCTGACTGTGCTCTTCAGCCCTACCCCATGACCCTACTCCCCATACCCCTAATACACTCCCTGACTGCTCTTCAGCCCTACCCCATGACCCTACTCCCCATACCTCTAATATACTCCCTGACTGCTTTTCAGAATTACCCAATGACCCTGCTCCCCATACCTCTAATATACTCCCTGACTGCTCTTCGACCCTACCCCATGACCCTACTCCCCATACCTCTAATATACTCCATGACTACTCTCAGCCCTACCCCATGACCCTACTCCCCATACCTCTAATATACTCCCTGACTGTGCTCTTCAGCCCTACCACATGACCCTACTCCCCATACCTCTAATATACTCCCTGACTGCTCTTCAGCCCTACCACGTGACCCTACTCCCCATACCTCTAATATACTCCCTGACTGCTCTTCAGCCCTACCCCATGACCCTACTCCCCATACCTCTAATATACTCCCTGACTGCTCTTCAGCCCTACCCCATGACCCTACTCCCCATACATCTAATATACTCCCTGACTGCTCTCCGGCCCTACCCCATGACCCTACTCCCCATACCTCTAATATACTCCCTGACTGCTCTTCGAGCCTACTCCCCATACCTCTAATATACACCCTGACTGCTCTCCAGCCCTACCACATGACCCTACTCCCCATACCTCTAATATACTCCCTGACTACTCTTCAGCCCTACCACATGACCCTACTCCCCATACCTCTAATATACTCCCTGACTGTGCTCTTCAGCCCTACCCCATGACCCTACTCCCCATACCTCTAATATACTCCCTGACTGTGCTCTTCAGCCCTACCCCATGACCCTACTCCCCGTACCTCTAATATACTCCCTGACTGCTCTTCAGCCCTACCACATGACCCTATTCCCCATACCTCTAATATACTCCCTGACTGCTCTTCAGGCCTACCCCATCACCCTACTCCCCATACCTCTAATATACTCCCTGACTACTCTTCAGCCCTACCCCATGACCCTACTCCCCATACCTCTAGTATACTCCCTGACTGCTCTTCAGCCCTACCCCATGACCCTACTCCCCATACCTCTAATATACTCCCTGACTGCTCTCCGGCCCTACCCCATGACCCTACTCCCCATACCTCTAATATACTCCCTGACTGCTCTTCGAGCCTACTCCCCATACCTCTAATATACACCCTGACTGCTCTCCAGCCCTACCACATGACCCTACTCCCCATACCTCTAATATACTCCCTGACTACTCTTCAGCCCTACCACATGACCCTACTCCCCATACCTCTAATATACTCCCTGACTGTGCTCTTCAGCCCTACCCCATGACCCTACTCCCCATACCTCTAATATACTCCCTGACTGTGCTCTTCAGCCCTACCCCATGACCCTACTCCCCGTACCTCTAATATACTCCCTGACTGCTCTTCAGCCCTACCACATGACCCTATTCCCCCCCCATACCTCTAATATACTCCCTGACTGCTCTTCAGGCCTACCCCATCACCCTACTCCCCATACCTCTAATATACTCCCTGACTACTCTTCAGCCCTACCCCATGACCCTACTCCCCATACCTCTAGTATACTCCCTGACTGTGCTCTTCAGCCCTACCCCATGACTCTACTCCCCATACCTCTGATATACTCCCTGCCTGCTCTTCAACCCTACCCCATGACCCTACTCCCCATACCTCTAATATACTCCCTGACTACTCTTCAGCCCTACCCCATGACCCTACTCCCCATACCTCTAATATACTCCCTGACTACTCTTCAGCCCTACCCCATGACCCTACTCCCCATACCTCTAATATACTCTCTGACTGTGCACTTCAGCCCTACCCCATGACCCTACTCCCCATACCTCTAATATACTCCCTGCCTGCTTTTTTACCCTACCCCATGACCCTACTCCCCATACCTCTAATATACTCCCTGACTGCTCTTCAGCCCTACCACATGACCCTACTCCCCATACCTCTAATATACTCCCTGACTGCTCTTCGGCCCTACCCCATGACCCTACTCCCCATACCTCTAATATACTCCCTGACTACTCTCAGCCCTACCCCATGACCCTACTCCCCATACCTCTAATATACTCCCTGACTGCTCTTCAGCCCTACCACATGGCCCTACTCTCCATACCTCTAATATACTCCCTGCCTGCTCTTCGACCCTACCCCATGACCCTACTCCCCATACCTCTAATATACTCCCTGACTGCTCTTCAGCCCTACCACATGACCCTACTCCCCATACCTCTAATATACTCCCTGCCTGCTCTTCGACCCTACCCCATGACCCTACTCCCCATACCTCTAATATACTCCCTGACTGCTCTTCAGCCCTACCACCTGGCCCTACTCCCCATACCTCTAATATACTCCCTGACTGCTCTTCAGCCCTACTCCATGACCCTACTCCCCATACCTCTAATATACTCCCTGACTGCTCTTCGACCCTACTCCCCATACCTCTAATATACTCCCTGATTGCTCTTCAGCCCTACCACATGGCCCTACTCCCCATACCTCTAATATACTCCTTGACTGCTCTTCAGCCCTACCCCATGACCCTACTCCCCATACCTCTAATATACTCTGACTGTGCTCTTCAGCCCTACCACATGACCCTACTTCCCATGCCTCTAATATACTCCCTGACTGCTCTTCGACCCTAGTCCCCATACCTCTAATATACTCCCTGACTGCTCTTCGGCCCTACCACATGACCCTACTCCCCATACCTCTAATATACTGCCTGACTACTCTTCAGCCCTACCCCATGACCCTACTCCCCATACCTCTAATATACTGCCTGACTACTCTTCAGCCCTACCCCATGACCCTACTCCCCATACCTCTAATATACTCCCTGACTGCTCTTCAGCTCTACCCCATGACCCTACTCCCCATACTTCTAATATTCTCCCTGACTGCTCTTCGACCCTACTCCCCATACCTCTAATATACTCCCTGGCTGCTCTTCAGCCCTACCCCATGACCCTACTCCCCATACCTCTAATATACTCCCTGATTGCTCTTCAGCCCTACCACATGGCCCTACTCCCCATACGTCTAATATACTCCTTGACTGCTCTTCAGCCCTACCCCATGACCCTGCTCCACATACCTCTAATATACTCCCTGATTGCTCTTCAGCCCTACCACATGGCCCTACTCCCCATACCTCTAATATACTCCTTGACTGCTCTTCAGCCCTACCCCATGACCCTACTCCCCATACCTCTAATATTCTCCCTGACTGTGCTCTTCAGCCCTACCACATGACCCTACTCCCCATACCTCTAATATACTCCCTGACTGCTCTTCAGCCCTACCACATGACCCTAATCCCCATACCTCTAATATACTCCCTGACTGCTCTTCGGCCCTACCCCATGACCCTACTCCCCATACTTCTAATATACTCCCTGACTGCTCTTCAGCCCTACCCCATGACCCTACTCCCCATACCTCTGATATACTCCCTGCCTGCTCTTCAACCCTACCCCATGACCCTACTCCCCATACCTCTAATATACTCCCTGACTACTCTTCAGCCCTAACCCATGACCCTACTCCCCATACCTCTAATATACTCCCTGACTAATCTTCAGCCCTACCCCATGACCCTACTCCCCATACCTCTAATATACTCTCTGACTGTGCACTTCAGCCCTACCCCATGACCCTACTCCCCATACCTCTAATATACTCCCTGCCTGCTTTTTTACCCTACCCCATGACCCTACTCCCCATACCTCTAATATACTCCCTGACTGCTCTTCAGCCCTACCACATGACCCTACTCCCCATACCTCTAATATACTCCCTGACTGCTCTTCGGCCCTACCCCATGACCCTACTCCCCATACCTCTAATATACTCCCTGCCTGCTCTTCGACCCTACCCCATGACCCTACTCCCCATACCTCTAATATACTCCCTGACTGCTCTTCAGCCCTACCACCTGGCCCTACTCCCCATACCTCTAATATACTCCCTGACTGCTCTTCAGCCCTACTCCATGACCCTACTCCCCATACCTCTAATATACTCCCTGACTGCTCTTCGACCCTACTCCCCATACCTCTAATATACTCCCTGATTGCTCTTCAGCCCTACCACATGGCCCTACTCCCCATACCTCTAATATACTCCTTGACTGCTCTTCAGCCCTACCCCATGACCCTGCTCCCCATGCCTCTAATATACTCCCTGACTGTGCTCTTCGACCCTAGTCCCCATACCTCTAATATACTCCCTGACTGCTCTTCGGCCCTACCACATGACCCTACTCCCCATACCTCTAATATACTGCCTGACTACTCTTCAGCCCTACCCCATGACCCTACTCCCCATACCTCTAATATACTGCCTGACTACTCTTCAGCCCTACCCCATGACCCTACTCCCCATACCTCTAATATACTCCCTGACTGCTCTTCAGCCCTACCCCATGACCCTACTCCCCATACTTCTAATATACTCCCTGACTGCTCTTCGACCCTACTCCCCATACCTCTAATATACTCCCTGGCTGCTCTTCAGCCCTACCCCATGACCCTACTCCCCATACCTCTAATATACTCCCTGATTGCTCTTCAGCCCTACCACATGGCCCTACTCCCCATACCTCTAGTATACTCCTTGACTGCTCTTCAGCCCTACCCCATGACCCTGCTCCCCATACCTCTAATATACTCCCTGATTGCTCTTCAGCCCTACCACATGGCCCTACTCCCCATACCTCTAATATACTCCCTGACTGTGCTCTTCAGCCCTACCACATGACCCTACTCCCCATACCTCTAATATACTCCCTGACTGCTCTTCAGCCCTACCACATGACCCTACTCCCCATACCTCTAATATACTCCCTGACTGCTCTTCAGCCCTACCCCATGACCCTACTCCCCATACTTCTAATATACTCCCTGACTGCTCTACGCCCCTACTCCCCATACCTCTAATATACTCCTTGACTGCTCTTCAGCCCTACCCCATGACCCTACTCCCCATACCTCTAATATACTCCCTGACTGTGCTCTTCAGCCCTACCACATGACCCTACTTCCCATGCCTCTAATATACTCCCTGACTGCTCTTCGACCCTAGTCCCCATACCTCTAATATACTCCCTGACTGCTCTTCGGCCCTACCACATGACCCTACTCCCCATACCTCTAATATACTGCATGACTACTCTTCAGCCCTACCCCATGACCCTACTCCCCATACCTCTAATATACTTCCTGACTACTCTTCAGCCCTACCCCATGACCCTACTCCCCATACCTCTAATATACTCCCTGACTGCTCTTCAGCCCTACCCCATGACCCTACTCCCCATACTTCTAATATACTCCCTGACTGCTCTTCGACCCTACTCCCCATACCTCTAATATACTCCCTGGCTGCTCTTCAGCCCTACCCCATGACCCTACTCCCCATACCTCTAATATACTCCCTGATTGCTCTTCAGCCCTACCACATGGCCCTACTCCCCATACCTCTAATATACTCCTTGACTGCTCTTCAGCCCTACCCCATGACCCTGCTCCCCATACCTCTAATATACTCCCTGACTGTGCTCTTCAGCCCTACCCCATGACCCTACTCCCCATACCTCTAATATACTCCCTGACTGCTCTTCACCCTACCCATGACCCTACTCCCCATACCTCTAATATACTCCCTGACTGCTCTTCAGCCCTACCCCATGACCCTACTCCCCATACCTCTAATATACTCCCTGACTGTGCTCTTCAGCCCTACCCCATGACCCTACTCCCCATACTTCTAATATACTCCCTGACTGCTCTTCGACCCTACTCCCCATACCTCTAATATACTCCCTGACTGCTCTTCAGCCCTACCACATGACCCTACTCCCCATACCTCTAATATACTCCCTGACTGCTCTTCAGCCCTACCCCATGACCCTACTCCCCATACCTCTAATATACTCCCTGACTGCTCTTCAGCCCTACCCCATGACCCTACTCCCCATACCTCTAATATACTCCCTGACTGCTCTTCAGCCCTACCCCATGACCCTACTCCCCATACCTCTAATATACTCTGACTGTGCTCTTCAGCCCTACCACATGACCCTACTTCCCATGCCTCTAATATTCTCCCTGACTGCTCTTCGACCCTAGTCCCCATACCTCTAATATACTCCCTGACTGCTCTTCGGCCCTACCACATGACCCTACTCCCCATACCTCTAATATACTGCATGACTACTCTTCAGCCCTACCCCATGACCCTACTCCCCATACCTCTAATATACTTCCTGACTACTCTTCAGCCCTACCCCATGACCCTACTCCCCATACCTCTAATATACTCCCTGACTGCTCTTCAGCCCTACCCCATGACCCTACTCCCCATACTTCTAATATACTCCCTGACTGCTCTTCGACCCTACTCCCCATACCTCTAATATACTCCCCGGCTGCTCTTCAGCCCTACCCCATGACCCTACTCCCCATACCTCTAATATACTCCCTGATTGCTCTTCAGCCCTACCACATGGCCCTACTCCCCATACCTCTAATATACTCCTTGACTGCTCTTCAGCCCTACCCCATGACCCTGCTCCCCATACCTCTAATATACTCTGACTGTGCTCTTCAGCCCTACCCCATGACCCTACTCCCCATACTTCTAATATACTCCCTGACTGCTCTTCGACCCTACTCCCCATACCTCTAATATACTCCCTGGCTGCTCTTCAGCCCTACCCCATGACCCTGCTCCCCATACCTCTAATATACTCTGACTGTGCTCTTCAGCCCTACCCCATGACCCTACTCCCCATACTTCTAATATACTCCCTGACTGCTCTTCGACCCTACTCTCCATACCTCTAATATACTCCCTGATTGCTCTTCAGCCCTACCACATGGCCCTACTCCCCATACCTCTAATATACTCCTTGACTGCTCTTCAGCCCTACCCCATGACCCTACTCCCCATACCCCTAATACACTCCCTGACTGCTCTTCAGCCCTACCCCATGACCCTACTCCCCATACCTCTAATATACTCCCTGACTGCTCTTCAGCCCTACCCCATGACCCTATTCCCCATAACTCTAATATACTCCTTGACTGTGCTCTTCAGCCCTAGACCATGACCCTACTCCCCATACCTCTAATATACTCCCTGACTGCTCTTCAGCCCTACCCCATGACCCTACTCCCCATACCTCTAATATACTCCCTGACTGCTCTTCAGCCCTACCACATGACCCTACTCCCCATACCTCTAATATACTGCATGACTGCTCTTCGGCCCTACTCTCCATAACTCTAATATACTCCCTGACTGCTTTTCAGAATTACCCAATGACCCTGCTCCCCATACCTCTAATATACTCCCTGACTGCTCTTCGACCCTACCCCATGACCCTACTCCCCATACCTCTAATATACTCCCTGACTACTCTCAGCCCTACCCCATGACCCTACTCCCCATACCTCTAATATACTCCCTGACTGTGCTCTTCAGCCCTACCACATGACCCTACTCCCCATACCTCTAATATACTCCCTGACTGCTCTTCAGCCCTACCCCATGACCCTACTCCCCATACCTCTAATATACTCCCTGACTGCTCTTCAGCCCTACCACATGGCCCTATTCCCCATACCTCTAATATACTCTGACTGTGCTCTTCAGCCCTACCACATGACCCTACTTCCCATGCCTCTAATATACTCCCTGACTGCTCTTCGACCCTAGTCCCCATACCTCTAATATACTCCCTGACTGCTCTTCGGCCCTACCACATGACCCTACTCCCCATACCTCTAATATACTCCCTGACTGCTCTTCAGCCCTACCCCATGACCCTACTCCCCATACATCTAATATACTCCCTGACTGCTCTCCGGCCCTACCCCATGACCCTACTCCCCATACCTCTAATATACTCCCTGACTGCTCTTCGAGCCTACTCCCCATACCTCTAATATACACCCTGACTGCTCTCCAGCCCTACCACATGACCCTACTCCCCATACCTCTAATATACTCCCTGACTACTCTTCAGCCCTACCACATGACCCTACTCCCCATACCTCTAATATACTCCCTGACTGTGCTCTTCAGCCCTACCCCATGACCCTACTCCCCATACCTCTAATATACTCCCTGACTGTGCTCTTCAGCCCTACCCCATGACCCTACTCCCCATACCTCTAATATACTCCCTGACTGCTCTTCAGCCCTACCACATGACCCTACTCCCCATACCTCTAATATACTCCCTGACTGCTCTTCAGCCCTACCCCATGACCCTACTCCCCATACCTCTAATATACTCCCTGACTGTGCTCTTCAGCCCTACCCCATGACCCTACTCCCCATACCTCTAATATACTCCCTGACTGCTCTTCAGCCCTACCCCATGACCCTACTCCCCATACCTCTAATATACTCCCTGACTACTCTTCAGCCCTACCCCATGACCCTACTCCCCATACCTCTAATATACTCCCTGACTGCTCTTCGCCCTCCCCGACCCTACTCCCCATACCTCTAATATACTCCCTGGCTGCTCTTCAGCCCTACCCCATGACCCTACTCCCCATACCTCTAATATACTCCCTGACTGCTCTTCAGCCCTACCCCATGACCCTACTCCCCATACCTCTAATATACTCCTGACTGCTCTTCAGCCCTACCCCATGACCCTACTCCCCATACCTCTAATATACTCCCTGACTGCTCTTCAGCCCTACCCCATGACCCTACTCCCCATACCTCTAATATACTCCCTGACTGCTCTTCAGCCCTACCCCATGACCCTACTCCCCATACCTCTAATATACTCCCTGACTGCTCTTCAGCCCTACCACATGACCCTACTCCCCATACCTCTAATATACTCCCTGACTGCTCTTCAGCCCTACCACATGACCCTACTCCCCATACCTCTAATATACTCCCTGACTGCTCTTCGGCCCTACCCCATGACCCTACTCCCCATACTTCTAATATACTCCCTGACTGCTCTACGACCCTACTCCCCATACCTCTAATATTCTCCTTGACTGCTCTTCAGCCCTACCCCATGACCCTACTCCCCATACCTCTAATATACTCCCTGACTGTGCTCTTCAGCCCTACCACATGACCCTACTCCCCATACCTCTAATATACTCCCTGACTGCTCTTCAGCCCTACCACATGACCCTACTCCCCATACCTCTAATATACTCCCTGACTGCTCTTCAGCCCTACCCCATGACCCTACTCCCCATACCTCTAATATACTCCCTGACTGCTCTTCAGCCCTACCCCATGACCCTACTCCCCATACCTCTAATATACTCCCTGACTGCTCTTCAGCCCTACCCCATGACCCTACTCCCCATACCTCTAATATACTCCCTGACTGCTCTTCGACCCTACTCCCCATACCTCTAATATACTCCCCGGCTGCTCTTCAGCCCTACCCCATGACCCTACTCCCCATACCTCTAATATACTCCCTGATTGCTCTTCAGCCCTACCACATGGCCCTACTCCCCATACCTCTAATATACTCCTTGACTGCTCTTCAGCCCTACCCCATGACCCTGCTCCCCATACCTCTAATA
This sequence comes from Salvelinus fontinalis, assembly GCF_029448725.1. Taxonomy (NCBI): domain Eukaryota; kingdom Metazoa; phylum Chordata; class Actinopteri; order Salmoniformes; family Salmonidae; genus Salvelinus; species Salvelinus fontinalis. Next base: position 21,437,540 of record NC_074679.1, on the reverse strand, counting down.
TACTCTGACTGTGCTCTTCAGCCCTACCCCATGACCCTACTCCCCATACTTCTAATATACTCCCTGACTGCTCTTCGACCCTACTCCCCATACCTCTAATATACTCCCTGGCTGCTCTTCAGCCCTACCCCATGACCCTGCTCCCCATACCTCTAATATACTCTGACTGTGCTCTTCAGCCCTACCCCATGACCCTACTCCCCATACTTCTAATATACTCCCTGACTGCTCTTCGACCCTACTCTCCATACCTCTAATATACTCCCTGATTGCTCTTCAGCCCTACCACATGGCCCTACTCCCCATACCTCTAATATACTCCTTGACTGCTCTTCAGCCCTACCCCATGACCCTACTCCCCATACCCCTAATACACTCCCTGACTGCTCTTCAGCCCTACCCCATGACCCTACTCCCCATACCTCTAATATACTCCCTGACTGCTCTTCAGCCCTACCCCATGACCCTATTCCCCATAACTCTAATATACTCCTTGACTGTGCTCTTCAGCCCTAGACCATGACCCTACTCCCCATACCTTTAATATACTCCCTGACTGCTCTTCAGCCCTACCCCATGACCCTACTCCCCATACCTCTAATATACTCCCTGACTGCTCTTCAGCCCTACCACATGACCCTACTCCCCATACCTCTAATATACTCCCTGACTGCTCTTCAGCCCTACCACATGACCCTACTCCCCATACCTCTAATATACTGCATGACTGCTCTTCGGCCCTACTCTCCATAACTCTAATATACTCCCTGACTGCTTTTCAGTACCCATGACCCTGCTCCCCATACCTCTAATATACTCCCTGACTGCTCTTCGACCCTACCCCATGACCCTACTCCCCATACCTCTAATATACTCCATGACTACTCTCAGCCCTACCCCATGACCCTACTCCCCATACCTCTAATATACTCCCTGACTGTGCTCTTCAGCCCTACCCCATGACCCTACTCCCCATACCTCTAATATACTCCCTGACTGCTCTTCAGCCCTACCACATGACCCTACTCCCCATACCTCTAATATACTCCCTGACTGCTCTTCAGCCCTACCCCATGACCCTACTCCCCATACCTCTAATATACTCCCTGACTGCTCTTCAGCCCTACCACATGACCCTACTCCCCATACCTCTAATATACTCTGACTGTGCTCTTCAGCCCTACCACATGACCCTACTTCCCATGCCTCTAATATACTCCCTGACTGCTCTTCGACCCTAGTCCCCATACCTCTAATATACTCCCTGACTGCTCTTCGGCCCTACCACATGACCCTACTCCCCATACCTCTAATATACTCCCTGACTGCTCTTCAGCCCTACCCCATGACCCTACTCCCCATACATCTAATATACTCCCTGACTGCTCTCCGGCCCTACCCCATGACCCTACTCCCCATACCTCTAATATACTCCCTGACTGCTCTTCGAGCCTACTCCCCATACCTCTAATATACACCCTGACTGCTCTCCAGCCCTACCACATGACCCTACTCCCCATACCTCTAATATACTCCCTGACTACTCTTCAGCCCTACCACATGACCCTACTCCCCATACCTCTAATATACTCCCTGACTGTGCTCTTCAGCCCTACCCCATGACCCTACTCCCCATACCTCTAATATACTCCCTGACTGTGCTCTTCAGCCCTACCCCATGACCCTACTCCCCGTACCTCTAATATACTCCCTGACTGCTCTTCAGCCCTACCACATGACCCTATTCCCCATACCTCTAATATACTCCCTGACTACTCTTCAGCCCTACCCCATGACCCTACTCCCCATACCTCTAGTATACTCCCTGACTGTGCTCTTCAGCCCTACCCCATGACCCTACTCCCCATACCTCTGATATACTCCCTGCCTGCTCTTCAACCCTACCCCATGACCCTACTCCCCATACCTCTAATATACTCCCTGACTACTCTTCAGCCCTACCCCATGACCCTACTCCCCATACCTCTAGTATACTCCCTGACTGTGCTCTTCAGCCCTACCCCATGACCCTACTCCCCATACCTCTAATATACTCCCTGCCTGCTCTTCAACCATACCCCATGACCCTACTCCCCATACCTCTAATATACTCCCTGACTACTCTTCAGCCCTACCCCATGACCCTACTCCCCATACCTCTAATATACTCTCTGACTGTGCACTTCAGCCCTACCCCATGACCCTACTCCCCATACCTCTAATATACTCCCTGCCTGCTTTTTTACCCTACCCCATGACCCTACTCCCCATACCTCTAATATACTCCCTGACTGCTCTTCGGCCCTACCCCATGACCCTACTCCCCATACCTCTAATATACTCCCTGACTACTCTCAGCCCTACCCCATGACCCTACTCCCCATAC